>NW_028188801.1:0-29116 GCF_978046115.1 Saccoglossus kowalevskii | reverse complement strand
CTAGCAAGGTGTGATAGAATTGGCCTGTTATGTTCAGATTCAAATAAGCATGAACCACTAATTTGACAGGGAAGTGATACTTATAATGCAGCAAGCTGTTCTAATTGCTGTTGTGGTAGAGTTTTTCTATTTTCCTGTCAAATGCATTTATTGGTCCACTGAAAAATGAAAATAATGTTCCCTGTAACTTAGACTCTTATTGATCAAGGCATTTTAAAAATCATGGGTGTTAACTCCCCTCAAGTTATGACCCGTTGTCCCCTACAGAATAATGGTTGCATCTAATATTAAAATAAAGATGGCGGAGTATAGCGTTGATTCATCTCGTTCTACTCTGGATTACTTGGAGTCAATAAAGATCCTAGAAAGTTAGTATTTATATGCCTGTGTGTTTTTTGTTTGTTTGTTTTTTCACTGTCTTTGACTTTCCCAGTATGTTTGTTGCTGTTGACAACAATTCAGTCCTCTGCCAGGCTTCAGTCAATGTTTTTCTTCACTACCTACCCAACTCCTCGTCGGGCACTATGTAGCTGGTGTGGTATATTTATCACAGACAGTAGGGCAATTGTCACATTTAGTGCTCCAAGAAAATATTCTCTGTCCATGTGTATTTATATAAATAGATGCAGTTTCTTTGGCTTGAATAACGATCACTGGCTTCGTACATACAGGTATACTGGTTTACCTGTTTCTAGTTGAAATATAGCCAATCTTATTAACCAAGACAGTTGGACATTTGCCACATGTCACAACACTCATTTCCAAGTGCCATAGCTTGAAACAAGTAGTCAAATCTGATATTGGCTGGAGCTTTAGTTTATATGGACATGGTAAATGGCAAACTAGATGGTCAGAAAGTAATAAAAATAATCACAGCTTTACTCCACCCACCCCACTATGAAGTAAAAGGCTGTTTATAAGGCCATGTATGATGGTTTCATTTTTCTTATGGAAAACAATTTTAATTAAAAACTTCTATGCTCCTGTACCCAACCGTGGGGGTTCATCACACTAAACAACAGGTGTCACTATTACTAAGATAAATGTACTTTTTTTTCATTAAAATTACTGAATGCTTATACATATGTACTAAAACGTTAGTTAACATTTAATATCAGGCAATGCATTGGTTCATTACCCTGGCTACGTGTTAAAATGGGTATGAATTCATTTTGGATAAGTACGTACATAACCGACCAATCTTGGACTTTATTTCAATGTGTTGGTCAGGGTTCTGACCCTGTGTATTTTTCGGTGGGTACCGTTTAATTTCACTACCCTGGCTACGTGTTAAAATGGTTATGAATTCATTTTGGATAAGTACGTACATAACCGACCAATCTTGGACTTTATTTCAATGTGTTGGTCAGGGTTCTGACCCTGTGTATTTTTCGGTGGGTACCGTTTAATTTCACTACCCTGGCTACGTGTTAAAATGGGTATGAATTCATTTTGGATAAGTACGTACATAACCGACCAATCTTGGACTTTATTTCAATGTGTTGGTCAGGGTTCTGACCCTGTGTATTTTTCGGTGGGTACCGTTTAATTTCACTACCCTGGCTACGTGTTAAAATGGTTATGAATTCATTTTGGATAAGTACGTACATAACCGACCAATCTTGGACTTTATTTTGCATGCAGGTAAGGTACACCTACAGACATAACTGTGGACATTCAGTTCTTTTTATTTAGATCATGGCAATTTTTTGGTCAGAGCGCCCTCTAGTTTTGTGGAGAATCATGTTCATTTGGAATGCTCTGATTGGATGGAAGTTCAAGCCTAGCAAGGTGTGATAGAATTGGCCTGTTATGTTCAGATTCAAATAAGCATGAACCACTAATTTGACAGGGAAGTGATACTTATAATGCAGCAAGCTGTTCTAATTGCTGTTGTGGTAGAGTTTTTCTATTTTCCTGTCAAATGCATTTATTGGTCCACTGAAAAATGAAAATAATGTTCCCTGTAACTTAGACTCTTATTGATCAAGGCATTTTAAAAATCATGGGTGTTAACTCCCCTCAAGTTATGACCCGTTGTCCCCTACAGAATAATGGTTGCATCTAATATTAAAATAAAGATGGCGGAGTATAGCGTTGATTCATCTCGTTCTACTCTGGATTACTTGGAGTCAATAAAGATCCTAGAAAGTTAGTATTTATATGCCTGTGTGTTTTTTGTTTGTTTGTTTTTTCACTGTCTTTGACTTTCCCAGTATGTTTGTTGCTGTTGACAACAATTCAGTCCTCTGCCAGGCTTCAGTCAATGTTTTTCTTCACTACCTACCCAACTCCTCGTCGGGCACTATGTAGCTGGTGTGGTATATTTATCACAGACAGTAGGGCAATTGTCACATTTAGTGCTCCAAGAAAATATTCTCTGTCCATGTGTATTTATATAAATAGATGCAGTTTCTTTGGCTTGAATAACGATCACTGGCTTCGTACATACAGGTATACTGGTTTACCTGTTTCTAGTTGAAATATAGCCAATCTTATTAACCAAGACAGTTGGACATTTGCCACATGTCACAACACTCATTTCCAAGTGCCATAGCTTGAAACAAGTAGTCAAATCTGATATTGGCTGGAGCTTTAGTTTATATGGACATGGTAAATGGCAAACTAGATGGTCAGAAAGTAATAAAAATAATCACAGCTTTACTCCACCCACCCCACTATGAAGTAAAAGGCTGTTTATAAGGCCATGTATGATGGTTTCATTTTTCTTATGGAAAACAATTTTAATTAAAAACTTCTATGCTCCTGTACCCAACCGTGGGGGTTCATCACACTAAACAACAGGTGTCACTATTACTAAGATAAATGTACTTTTTTTTCATTAAAATTACTGAATGCTTATACATATGTACTAAAACGTTAGTTAACATTTAATATCAGGCAATGCATTGGTTCATTACCCTGGCTACGTGTTAAAATGGGTATGAATTCATTTTGGATAAGTACGTACATAACCGACCAATCTTGGACTTTATTTCAATGTGTTGGTCAGGGTTCTGACCCTGTGTATTTTTCGGTGGGTACCGTTTAATTTCACTACCCTGGCTACGTGTTAAAATGGTTATGAATTCATTTTGGATAAGTACGTACATAACCGACCAATCTTGGACTTTATTTCAATGTGTTGGTCAGGGTTCTGACCCTGTGTATTTTTCGGTGGGTACCGTTTAATTTCACTACCCTGGCTACGTGTTAAAATGGTTATGAATTCATTTTGGATAAGTACGTACATAACCGACCAATCTTGGACTTTATTTCAATGTGTTGGTCAGGGTTCTGACCCTGTGTATTTTTCGGTGGGTACCGTTTAATTTCACTACCCTGGCTACGTGTTAAAATGGGTATGAATTCATTTTGGATAAGTACGTACATAACCGACCAATCTTGGACTTTATTTCAATGTGTTGGTCAGGGTTCTGACCCTGTGTATTTTTCGGTGGGTACCGTTTAATTTCACTACCCTGGCTACGTGTTAAAATGGGTATGAATTCATTTTGGATAAGTACGTACATAACCGACCAATCTTGGACTTTATTTCAATGTGTTGGTCAGGGTTCTGACCCTGTGTATTTTTCGGTGGGTACCGTTTAATTTCACTACCCTGGCTACGTGTTAAAATGGTTATGAATTCATTTTGGATAAGTACGTACATAACCGACCAATCTTGGACTTTATTTTGCATGCAGGTAAGGTACACCTACAGACATAACTGTGGACATTCAGTTCTTTTTATTTAGATCATGGCAATTTTTTGGTCAGAGCGCCCTCTAGTTTTGTGGAGAATCATGTTCATTTGGAATGCTCTGATTGGATGGAAGTTCAAGCCTAGCAAGGTGTGATAGAATTGGCCTGTTATGTTCAGATTCAAATAAGCATGAACCACTAATTTGACAGGGAAGTGATACTTATAATGCAGCAAGCTGTTCTAATTGCTGTTGTGGTAGAGTTTTTCTATTTTCCTGTCAAATGCATTTATTGGTCCACTGAAAAATGAAAATAATGTTCCCTGTAACTTAGACTCTTATTGATCAAGGCATTTTAAAAATCATGGGTGTTAACTCCCCTCAAGTTATGACCCGTTGTCCCCTACAGAATAATGGTTGCATCTAATATTAAAATAAAGATGGCGGAGTATAGCGTTGATTCATCTCGTTCTACTCTGGATTACTTGGAGTCAATAAAGATCCTAGAAAGTTAGTATTTATATGCCTGTGTGTTTTTTGTTTGTTTGTTTTTTCACTGTCTTTGACTTTCCCAGTATGTTTGTTGCTGTTGACAACAATTCAGTCCTCTGCCAGGCTTCAGTCAATGTTTTTCTTCACTACCTACCCAACTCCTCGTCGGGCACTATGTAGCTGGTGTGGTATATTTATCACAGACAGTAGGGCAATTGTCACATTTAGTGCTCCAAGAAAATATTCTCTGTCCATGTGTATTTATATAAATAGATGCAGTTTCTTTGGCTTGAATAACGATCACTGGCTTCGTACATACAGGTATACTGGTTTACCTGTTTCTAGTTGAAATATAGCCAATCTTATTAACCAAGACAGTTGGACATTTGCCACATGTCACAACACTCATTTCCAAGTGCCATAGCTTGAAACAAGTAGTCAAATCTGATATTGGCTGGAGCTTTAGTTTATATGGACATGGTAAATGGCAAACTAGATGGTCAGAAAGTAATAAAAATAATCACAGCTTTACTCCACCCACCCCACTATGAAGTAAAAGGCTGTTTATAAGGCCATGTATGATGGTTTCATTTTTCTTATGGAAAACAATTTTAATTAAAAACTTCTATGCTCCTGTACCCAACCGTGGGGGTTCATCACACTAAACAACAGGTGTCACTATTACTAAGATAAATGTACTTTTTTTTCATTAAAATTACTGAATGCTTATACATATGTACTAAAACGTTAGTTAACATTTAATATCAGGCAATGCATTGGTTCATTACCCTGGCTACGTGTTAAAATGGGTATGAATTCATTTTGGATAAGTACGTACATAACCGACCAATCTTGGACTTTATTTCAATGTGTTGGTCAGGGTTCTGACCCTGTGTATTTTTCGGTGGGTACCGTTTAATTTCACTACCCTGGCTACGTGTTAAAATGGTTATGAATTCATTTTGGATAAGTACGTACATAACCGACCAATCTTGGACTTTATTTCAATGTGTTGGTCAGGGTTCTGACCCTGTGTATTTTTCGGTGGGTACCGTTTAATTTCACTACCCTGGCTACGTGTTAAAATGGTTATGAATTCATTTTGGATAAGTACGTACATAACCGACCAATCTTGGACTTTATTTCAATGTGTTGGTCAGGGTTCTGACCCTGTGTATTTTTCGGTGGGTACCGTTTAATTTCACTACCCTGGCTACGTGTTAAAATGGGTATGAATTCATTTTGGATAAGTACGTACATAACCGACCAATCTTGGACTTTATTTCAATGTGTTGGTCAGGGTTCTGACCCTGTGTATTTTTCGGTGGGTACCGTTTAATTTCACTACCCTGGCTACGTGTTAAAATGGGTATGAATTCATTTTGGATAAGTACGTACATAACCGACCAATCTTGGACTTTATTTCAATGTGTTGGTCAGGGTTCTGACCCTGTGTATTTTTCGGTGGGTACCGTTTAATTTCACTACCCTGGCTACGTGTTAAAATGGTTATGAATTCATTTTGGATAAGTACGTACATAACCGACCAATCTTGGACTTTATTTTGCATGCAGGTAAGGTACACCTACAGACATAACTGTGGACATTCAGTTCTTTTTATTTAGATCATGGCAATTTTTTGGTCAGAGCGCCCTCTAGTTTTGTGGAGAATCATGTTCATTTGGAATGCTCTGATTGGATGGAAGTTCAAGCCTAGCAAGGTGTGATAGAATTGGCCTGTTATGTTCAGATTCAAATAAGCATGAACCACTAATTTGACAGGGAAGTGATACTTATAATGCAGCAAGCTGTTCTAATTGCTGTTGTGGTAGAGTTTTTCTATTTTCCTGTCAAATGCATTTATTGGTCCACTGAAAAATGAAAATAATGTTCCCTGTAACTTAGACTCTTATTGATCAAGGCATTTTAAAAATCATGGGTGTTAACTCCCCTCAAGTTATGACCCGTTGTCCCCTACAGAATAATGGTTGCATCTAATATTAAAATAAAGATGGCGGAGTATAGCGTTGATTCATCTCGTTCTACTCTGGATTACTTGGAGTCAATAAAGATCCTAGAAAGTTAGTATTTATATGCCTGTGTGTTTTTTGTTTGTTTGTTTTTTCACTGTCTTTGACTTTCCCAGTATGTTTGTTGCTGTTGACAACAATTCAGTCCTCTGCCAGGCTTCAGTCAATGTTTTTCTTCACTACCTACCCAACTCCTCGTCGGGCACTATGTAGCTGGTGTGGTATATTTATCACAGACAGTAGGGCAATTGTCACATTTAGTGCTCCAAGAAAATATTCTCTGTCCATGTGTATTTATATAAATAGATGCAGTTTCTTTGGCTTGAATAACGATCACTGGCTTCGTACATACAGGTATACTGGTTTACCTGTTTCTAGTTGAAATATAGCCAATCTTATTAACCAAGACAGTTGGACATTTGCCACATGTCACAACACTCATTTCCAAGTGCCATAGCTTGAAACAAGTAGTCAAATCTGATATTGGCTGGAGCTTTAGTTTATATGGACATGGTAAATGGCAAACTAGATGGTCAGAAAGTAATAAAAATAATCACAGCTTTACTCCACCCACCCCACTATGAAGTAAAAGGCTGTTTATAAGGCCATGTATGATGGTTTCATTTTTCTTATGGAAAACAATTTTAATTAAAAACTTCTATGCTCCTGTACCCAACCGTGGGGGTTCATCACACTAAACAACAGGTGTCACTATTACTAAGATAAATGTACTTTTTTTTCATTAAAATTACTGAATGCTTATACATATGTACTAAAACGTTAGTTAACATTTAATATCAGGCAATGCATTGGTTCATTACCCTGGCTACGTGTTAAAATGGGTATGAATTCATTTTGGATAAGTACGTACATAACCGACCAATCTTGGACTTTATTTCAATGTGTTGGTCAGGGTTCTGACCCTGTGTATTTTTCGGTGGGTACCGTTTAATTTCACTACCCTGGCTACGTGTTAAAATGGTTATGAATTCATTTTGGATAAGTACGTACATAACCGACCAATCTTGGACTTTATTTCAATGTGTTGGTCAGGGTTCTGACCCTGTGTATTTTTCGGTGGGTACCGTTTAATTTCACTACCCTGGCTACGTGTTAAAATGGGTATGAATTCATTTTGGATAAGTACGTACATAACCGACCAATCTTGGACTTTATTTCAATGTGTTGGTCAGGGTTCTGACCCTGTGTATTTTTCGGTGGGTACCGTTTAATTTCACTACCCTGGCTACGTGTTAAAATGGTTATGAATTCATTTTGGATAAGTACGTACATAACCGACCAATCTTGGACTTTATTTTGCATGCAGGTAAGGTACACCTACAGACATAACTGTGGACATTCAGTTCTTTTTATTTAGATCATGGCAATTTTTTGGTCAGAGCGCCCTCTAGTTTTGTGGAGAATCATGTTCATTTGGAATGCTCTGATTGGATGGAAGTTCAAGCCTAGCAAGGTGTGATAGAATTGGCCTGTTATGTTCAGATTCAAATAAGCATGAACCACTAATTTGACAGGGAAGTGATACTTATAATGCAGCAAGCTGTTCTAAATGCTGTTGTGGTAGAGTTTTTCTATTTTCCTGTCAAATGCATTTATTGGTCCACTGAAAAATGAAAATAATGTTCCCTGTAACTTAGACTCTTATTGATCAAGGCATTTTAAAAATCATGGGTGTTAACTCCCCTCAAGTTATGACCCGTTGTCCCCTACAGAATAATGGTTGCATCTAATATTAAAATAAAGATGGCGGAGTATAGCGTTGATTCATCTCGTTCTACTCTGGATTACTTGGAGTCAATAAAGATCCTAGAAAGTTAGTATTTATATGCCTGTGTGTTTTTTGTTTGTTTGTTTTTTCACTGTCTTTGACTTTCCCAGTATGTTTGTTGCTGTTGACAACAATTCAGTCCTCTGCCAGGCTTCAGTCAATGTTTTTCTTCACTACCTACCCAACTCCTCGTCGGGCACTATGTAGCTGGTGTGGTATATTTATCACAGACAGTAGGGCAATTGTCACATTTAGTGCTCCAAGAAAATATTCTCTGTCCATGTGTATTTATATAAATAGATGCAGTTTCTTTGGCTTGAATAACGATCACTGGCTTCGTACATACAGGTATACTGGTTTACCTGTTTCTAGTTGAAATATAGCCAATCTTATTAACCAAGACAGTTGGACATTTGCCACATGTCACAACACTCATTTCCAAGTGCCATAGCTTGAAACAAGTAGTCAAATCTGATATTGGCTGGAGCTTTAGTTTATATGGACATGGTAAATGGCAAACTAGATGGTCAGAAAGTAATAAAAATAATCACAGCTTTACTCCACCCACCCCACTATGAAGTAAAAGGCTGTTTATAAGGCCATGTATGATGGTTTCATTTTTCTTATGGAAAACAATTTTAATTAAAAACTTCTATGCTCCTGTACCCAACCGTGGGGGTTCATCACACTAAACAACAGGTGTCACTATTACTAAGATAAATGTACTTTTTTTTCATTAAAATTACTGAATGCTTATACATATGTACTAAAACGTTAGTTAACATTTAATATCAGGCAATGCATTGGTTCATTACCCTGGCTACGTGTTAAAATGGGTATGAATTCATTTTGGATAAGTACGTACATAACCGACCAATCTTGGACTTTATTTCAATGTGTTGGTCAGGGTTCTGACCCTGTGTATTTTTCGGTGGGTACCGTTTAATTTCACTACCCTGGCTACGTGTTATAATGGTTATGAATTCATTTTGGATAAGTACGTACATAACCGACCAATCTTGGACTTTATTTCAATGTGTTGGTCAGGGTTCTGACCCTGTGTATTTTTCGGTGGGTACCGTTTAATTTCACTACCCTGGCTACGTGTTAAAATGGTTATGAATTCATTTTGGATAAGTACGTACATAACCGACCAATCTTGGACTTTATTTTGCATGCAGGTAAGGTACACCTACAGACATAACTGTGGACATTCAGTTCTTTTTATTTAGATCATGGCAATTTTTTGGTCAGAGCGCCCTCTAGTTTTGTGGAGAATCATGTTCATTTGGAATGCTCTGATTGGATGGAAGTTCAAGCCTAGCAAGGTGTGATAGAATTGGCCTGTTATGTTCAGATTCAAATAAGCATGAACCACTAATTTGACAGGGAAGTGATACTTATAATGCAGCAAGCTGTTCTAATTGCTGTTGTGGTAGAGTTTTTCTATTTTCCTGTCAAATGCATTTATTGGTCCACTGAAAAATGAAAATAATGTTCCCTGTAACTTAGACTCTTATTGATCAAGGCATTTTAAAAATCATGGGTGTTAACTCCCCTCAAGTTATGACCCGTTGTCCCCTACAGAATAATGGTTGCATCTAATATTAAAATAAAGATGGCGGAGTATAGCGTTGATTCATCTCGTTCTACTCTGGATTACTTGGAGTCAATAAAGATCCTAGAAAGTTAGTATTTATATGCCTGTGTGTTTTTTGTTTGTTTGTTTTTTCACTGTCTTTGACTTTCCCAGTATGTTTGTTGCTGTTGACAACAATTCAGTCCTCTGCCAGGCTTCAGTCAATGTTTTTCTTCACTACCTACCCAACTCCTCGTCGGGCACTATGTAGCTGGTGTGGTATATTTATCACAGACAGTAGGGCAATTGTCACATTTAGTGCTCCAAGAAAATATTCTCTGTCCATGTGTATTTATATAAATAGATGCAGTTTCTTTGGCTTGAATAACGATCACTGGCTTCGTACATACAGGTATACTGGTTTACCTGTTTCTAGTTGAAATATAGCCAATCTTATTAACCAAGACAGTTGGACATTTGCCACATGTCACAACACTCATTTCCAAGTGCCATAGCTTGAAACAAGTAGTCAAATCTGATATTGGCTGGAGCTTTAGTTTATATGGACATGGTAAATGGCAAACTAGATGGTCAGAAAGTAATAAAAATAATCACAGCTTTACTCCACCCACCCCACTATGAAGTAAAAGGCTGTTTATAAGGCCATGTATGATGGTTTCATTTTTCTTATGGAAAACAATTTTAATTAAAAACTTCTATGCTCCTGTACCCAACCGTGGGGGTTCATCACACTAAACAACAGGTGTCACTATTACTAAGATAAATGTACTTTTTTTTCATTAAAATTACTGAATGCTTATACATATGTACTAAAACGTTAGTTAACATTTAATATCAGGCAATGCATTGGTTCATTACCCTGGCTACGTGTTAAAATGGGTATGAATTCATTTTGGATAAGTACGTACATAACCGACCAATCTTGGACTTTATTTCAATGTGTTGGTCAGGGTTCTGACCCTGTGTATTTTTCGGTGGGTACCGTTTAATTTCACTACCCTGGCTACGTGTTAAAATGGTTATGAATTCATTTTGGATAAGTACGTACATAACCGACCAATCTTGGACTTTATTTCAATGTGTTGGTCAGGGTTCTGACCCTGTGTATTTTTCGGTGGGTACCGTTTAATTTCACTACCCTGGCTACGTGTTAAAATGGGTATGAATTCATTTTGGATAAGTACGTACATAACCGACCAATCTTGGACTTTATTTCAATGTGTTGGTCAGGGTTCTGACCCTGTGTATTTTTCGGTGGGTACCGTTTAATTTCACTACCCTGGCTACGTGTTAAAATGGTTATGAATTCATTTTGGATAAGTACGTACATAACCGACCAATCTTGGACTTTATTTTGCATGCAGGTAAGGTACACCTACAGACATAACTGTGGACATTCAGTTCTTTTTATTTAGATCATGGCAATTTTTTGGTCAGAGCGCCCTCTAGTTTTGTGGAGAATCATGTTCATTTGGAATGCTCTGATTGGATGGAAGTTCAAGCCTAGCAAGGTGTGATAGAATTGGCCTGTTATGTTCAGATTCAAATAAGCATGAACCACTAATTTGACAGGGAAGTGATACTTATAATGCAGCAAGCTGTTCTAATTGCTGTTGTGGTAGAGTTTTTCTATTTTCCTGTCAAATGCATTTATTGGTCCACTGAAAAATGAAAATAATGTTCCCTGTAACTTAGACTCTTATTGATCAAGGCATTTTAAAAATCATGGGTGTTAACTCCCCTCAAGTTATGACCCGTTGTCCCCTACAGAATAATGGTTGCATCTAATATTAAAATAAAGATGGCGGAGTATAGCGTTGATTCATCTC
This sequence comes from Saccoglossus kowalevskii, assembly GCF_978046115.1. Lineage (NCBI taxonomy): Eukaryota > Metazoa > Hemichordata > Enteropneusta > Harrimaniidae > Saccoglossus > Saccoglossus kowalevskii. The sequence goes on along the minus strand of NW_028188801.1, from coordinate 17,672 downwards.
GTTCTACTCTGGATTACTTGGAGTCAATAAAGATCCTAGAAAGTTAGTATTTATATGCCTGTGTGTTTTTTGTTTGTTTGTTTTTTCACTGTCTTTGACTTTCCCAGTATGTTTGTTGCTGTTGACAACAATTCAGTCCTCTGCCAGGCTTCAGTCAATGTTTTTCTTCACTACCTACCCAACTCCTCGTCGGGCACTATGTAGCTGGTGTGGTATATTTATCACAGACAGTAGGGCAATTGTCACATTTAGTGCTCCAAGAAAATATTCTCTGTCCATGTGTATTTATATAAATAGATGCAGTTTCTTTGGCTTGAATAACGATCACTGGCTTCGTACATACAGGTATACTGGTTTACCTGTTTCTAGTTGAAATATAGCCAATCTTATTAACCAAGACAGTTGGACATTTGCCACATGTCACAACACTCATTTCCAAGTGCCATAGCTTGAAACAAGTAGTCAAATCTGATATTGGCTGGAGCTTTAGTTTATATGGACATGGTAAATGGCAAACTAGATGGTCAGAAAGTAATAAAAATAATCACAGCTTTACTCCACCCACCCCACTATGAAGTAAAAGGCTGTTTATAAGGCCATGTATGATGGTTTCATTTTTCTTATGGAAAACAATTTTAATTAAAAACTTCTATGCTCCTGTACCCAACCGTGGGGGTTCATCACACTAAACAACAGGTGTCACTATTACTAAGATAAATGTACTTTTTTTTCATTAAAATTACTGAATGCTTATACATATGTACTAAAACGTTAGTTAACATTTAATATCAGGCAATGCATTGGTTCATTACCCTGGCTACGTGTTAAAATGGGTATGAATTCATTTTGGATAAGTACGTACATAACCGACCAATCTTGGACTTTATTTCAATGTGTTGGTCAGGGTTCTGACCCTGTGTATTTTTCGGTGGGTACCGTTTAATTTCACTACCCTGGCTACGTGTTAAAATGGTTATGAATTCATTTTGGATAAGTACGTACATAACCGACCAATCTTGGACTTTATTTCAATGTGTTGGTCAGGGTTCTGACCCTGTGTATTTTTCGGTGGGTACCGTTTAATTTCACTACCCTGGCTACGTGTTAAAATGGGTATGAATTCATTTTGGATAAGTACGTACATAACCGACCAATCTTGGACTTTATTTCAATGTGTTGGTCAGGGTTCTGACCCTGTGTATTTTTCGGTGGGTACCGTTTAATTTCACTACCCTGGCTACGTGTTAAAATGGTTATGAATTCATTTTGGATAAGTACGTACATAACCGACCAATCTTGAACTTTATTTTGCATGCAGGTAAGGTACACCTACAGACATAACTGTGGACATTCAGTTCTTTTTATTTAGATCATGGCAATTTTTTGGTCAGAGCGCCCTCTAGTTTTGTGGAGAATCATGTTCATTTGGAATGCTCTGATTGGATGGAAGTTCAAGCCTAGCAAGGTGTGATAGAATTGGCCTGTTATGTTCAGATTCAAATAAGCATGAACCACTAATTTGACAGGGAAATGATACTTATAATGCAGCAAGCTGTTCTAATTGCTGTTGTGGTAGAGTTTTTCTATTTTCCTGTCAAATGCATTTATTGGTCCACTGAAAAATGAAAATAATGTTCCCTGTAACTTAGACTCTTATTGATCAAGGCATTTTAAAAATCATGGGTGTTAACTCCCCTCAAGTTATGACCCGTTGTCCCCTACAGAATAATGGTTGCATCTAATATTAAAATAAAGATGGCGGAGTATAGCGTTGATTCATCTCGTTCTACTCTGGATTACTTGGAGTCAATAAAGATCCTAGAAAGTTAGTATTTATATGCCTGTGTGTTTTTTGTTTGTTTGTTTTTTCACTGTCTTTGACTTTCCCAGTATGTTTGTTGCTGTTGACAACAATTCAGTCCTCTGCCAGGCTTCAGTCAATGTTTTTCTTCACTACCTACCCAACTCCTCGTCGGGCACTATGTAGCTGGTGTGGTATATTTATCACAGACAGTAGGGCAATTGTCACATTTAGTGCTCCAAGAAAATATTCTCTGTCCATGTGTATTTATATAAATAGATGCAGTTTCTTTGGCTTGAATAACGATCACTGGCTTCGTACATACAGGTATACTGGTTTACCTGTTTCTAGTTGAAATATAGCCAATCTTATTAACCAAGACAGTTGGACATTTGCCACATGTCACAACACTCATTTCCAAGTGCCATAGCTTGAAACAAGTAGTCAAATCTGATATTGGCTGGAGCTTTAGTTTATATGGACATGGTAAATGGCAAACTAGATGGTCAGAAAGTAATAAAAATAATCACAGCTTTACTCCACCCACCCCACTATGAAGTAAAAGGCTGTTTATAAGGCCATGTATGATGGTTTCATTTTTCTTATGGAAAACAATTTTAATTAAAAACTTCTATGCTCCTGTACCCAACCGTGGGGGTTCATCACACTAAACAACAGGTGTCACTATTACTAAGATAAATGTACTTTTTTTTCATTAAAATTACTGAATGCTTATACATATGTACTAAAACGTTAGTTAACATTTAATATCAGGCAATGCATTGGTTCATTACCCTGGCTACGTGTTAAAATGGGTATGAATTCATTTTGGATAAGTACGTACATAACCGACCAATCTTGGACTTTATTTCAATGTGTTGGTCAGGGTTCTGACCCTGTGTATTTTTCGGTGGGTACCGTTTAATTTCACTACCCTGGCTACGTGTTAAAATGGTTATGAATTCATTTTGGATAAGTACGTACATAACCGACCAATCTTGGACTTTATTTCAATGTGTTGGTCAGGGTTCTGACCCTGTGTATTTTTCGGTGGGTACCGTTTAATTTCACTACCCTGGCTACGTGTTAAAATGGGTATGAATTCATTTTGGATAAGTACGTACATAACCGACCAATCTTGGACTTTATTTCAATGTGTTGGTCAGGGTTCTGACCCTGTGTATTTTTCGGTGGGTACCGTTTAATTTCACTACCCTGGCTACGTGTTAAAATGGGTATGAATTCATTTTGGATAAGTACGTACATAACCGACCAATCTTGGACTTTATTTTGCATGCAGGTAAGGTACACCTACAGACATAACTGTGGACATTCAGTTCTTTTTATTTAGATCATGGCAATTTTTTGGTCAGAGCGCCCTCTAGTTTTGTGGAGAATCATGTTCATTTGGAATGCTCTGATTGGATGGAAGTTCAAGCCTAGCAAGGTGTGATAGAATTGGCCTGTTATGTTCAGATTCAAATAAGCATGAACCACTAATTTGACAGGGAAGTGATACTTATAATGCAGCAAGCTGTTCTAATTGCTGTTGTGGTAGAGTTTTTCTATTTTCCTGTCAAATGCATTTATTGGTCCACTGAAAAATGAAAATAATGTTCCCTGTAACTTAGACTCTTATTGATCAAGGCATTTTAAAAATCATGGGTGTTAACTCCCCTCAAGTTATGACCCGTTGTCCCCTACAGAATAATGGTTGCATCTAATATTAAAATAAAGATGGCGGAGTATAGCGTTGATTCATCTCGTTCTACTCTGGATTACTTGGAGTCAATAAAGATCCTAGAAAGTTAGTATTTATATGCCTGTGTGTTTTTTGTTTGTTTGTTTTTTCACTGTCTTTGACTTTCCCAGTATGTTTGTTGCTGTTGACAACAATTCAGTCCTCTGCCAGGCTTCAGTCAATGTTTTTCTTCACTACCTACCCAACTCCTCGTCGGGCACTATGTAGCTGGTGTGGTATATTTATCACAGACAGTAGGGCAATTGTCACATTTAGTGCTCCAAGAAAATATTCTCTGTCCATGTGTATTTATATAAATAGATGCAGTTTCTTTGGCTTGAATAACGATCACTGGCTTCGTACATACAGGTATACTGGTTTACCTGTTTCTAGTTGAAATATAGCCAATCTTATTAACCAAGACAGTTGGACATTTGCCACATGTCACAACACTCATTTCCAAGTGCCATAGCTTGAAACAAGTAGTCAAATCTGATATTGGCTGGAGCTTTAGTTTATATGGACATGGTAAATGGCAAACTAGATGGTCAGAAAGTAATAAAAATAATCACAGCTTTACTCCACCCACCCCACTATGAAGTAAAAGGCTGTTTATAAGGCCATGTATGATGGTTTCATTTTTCTTATGGAAAACAATTTTAATTAAAAACTTCTATGCTCCTGTACCCAACCGTGGGGGTTCATCACACTAAACAACAGGTGTCACTATTACTAAGATAAATGTACTTTTTTTTCATTAAAATTACTGAATGCTTATACATATGTACTAAAACGTTAGTTAACATTTAATATCAGGCAATGCATTGGTTCATTACCCTGGCTACGTGTTAAAATGGGTATGAATTCATTTTGGATAAGTACGTACATAACCGACCAATCTTGGACTTTATTTCAATGTGTTGGTCAGGGTTCTGACCCTGTGTATTTTTCGGTGGGTACCGTTTAATTTCACTACCCTGGCTACGTGTTAAAATGGTTATGAATTCATTTTGGATAAGTACGTACATAACCGACCAATCTTGGACTTTATTTCAATGTGTTGGTCAGGGTTCTGACCCTGTGTATTTTTCGGTGGGTACCGTTTAATTTCACTACCCTGGCTACGTGTTAAAATGGGTATGAATTCATTTTGGATAAGTACGTACATAACCGACCAATCTTGGACTTTATTTCAATGTGTTGGTCAGGGTTCTGACCCTGTGTATTTTTCGGTGGGTACCGTTTAATTTCACTACCCTGGCTACGTGTTAAAATGGTTATGAATTCATTTTGGATAAGTACGTACATAACCGACCAATCTTGGACTTTATTTTGCATGCAGGTAAGGTACACCTACAGACATAACTGTGGACATTCAGTTCTTTTTATTTAGATCATGGCAATTTTTTGGTCAGAGCGCCCTCTAGTTTTGTGGAGAATCATGTTCATTTGGAATGCTCTGATTGGATGGAAGTTCAAGCCTAGCAAGGTGTGATAGAATTGGCCTGTTATGTTCAGATTCAAATAAGCATGAACCACTAATTTGACAGGGAAGTGATACTTATAATGCAGCAAGCTGTTCTAATTGCTGTTGTGGTAGAGTTTTTCTATTTTCCTGTCAAATGCATTTATTGGTCCACTGAAAAATGAAAATAATGTTCCCTGTAACTTAGACTCTTATTGATCAAGGCATTTTAAAAATCATGGGTGTTAACTCCCCTCAAGTTATGACCCGTTGTCCCCTACAGAATAATGGTTGCATCTAATATTAAAATAAAGATGGCGGAGTATAGCGTTGATTCATCTCGTTCTACTCTGGATTACTTGGAGTCAATAAAGATCCTAGAAAGTTAGTATTTATATGCCTGTGTGTTTTTTGTTTGTTTGTTTTTTCACTGTCTTTGACTTTCCCAGTATGTTTGTTGCTGTTGACAACAATTCAGTCCTCTGCCAGGCTTCAGTCAATGTTTTTCTTCACTACCTACCCAACTCCTCGTCGGGCACTATGTAGCTGGTGTGGTATATTTATCACAGACAGTAGGGCAATTGTCACATTTAGTGCTCCAAGAAAATATTCTCTGTCCATGTGTATTTATATAAATAGATGCAGTTTCTTTGGCTTGAATAACGATCACTGGCTTCGTACATACAGGTATACTGGTTTACCTGTTTCTAGTTGAAATATAGCCAATCTTATTAACCAAGACAGTTGGACATTTGCCACATGTCACAACACTCATTTCCAAGTGCCATAGCTTGAAACAAGTAGTCAAATCTGATATTGGCTGGAGCTTTAGTTTATATGGACATGGTAAATGGCAAACTAGATGGTCAGAAAGTAATAAAAATAATCACAGCTTTACTCCACCCACCCCACTATGAAGTAAAAGGCTGTTTATAAGGCCATGTATGATGGTTTCATTTTTCTTATGGAAAACAATTTTAATTAAAAACTTCTATGCTCCTGTACCCAACCGTGGGGGTTCATCACACTAAACAACAGGTGTCACTATTACTAAGATAAATGTACTTTTTTTTCATTAAAATTACTGAATGCTTATACATATGTACTAAAACGTTAGTTAACATTTAATATCAGGCAATGCATTGGTTCATTACCCTGGCTACGTGTTAAAATGGGTATGAATTCATTTTGGATAAGTACGTACATAACCGACCAATCTTGGACTTTATTTCAATGTGTTGGTCAGGGTTCTGACCCTGTGTATTTTTCGGTGGGTACCGTTTAATTTCACTACCCTGGCTACGTGTTAAAATGGTTATGAATTCATTTTGGATAAGTACGTACATAACCGACCAATCTTGGACTTTATTTTGCATGCAGGTAAGGTACACCTACAGACATAACTGTGGACATTCAGTTCTTTTTATTTAGATCATGGCAATTTTTTGGTCAGAGCGCCCTCTAGTTTTGTGGAGAATCATGTTCATTTGGAATGCTCTGATTGGATGGAAGTTCAAGCCTAGCAAGGTGTGATAGAATTGGCCTGTTATGTTCAGATTCAAATAAGCATGAACCACTAATTTGACAGGGAAGTGATACTTATAATGCAGCAAGCTGTTCTAATTGCTGTTGTGGTAGAGTTTTTCTATTTTCCTGTCAAATGCATTTATTGGTCCACTGAAAAATGAAAATAATGTTCCCTGTAACTTAGACTCTTATTGATCAAGGCATTTTAAAAATCATGGGTGTTAACTCCCCTCAAGTTATGACCCGTTGTCCCCTACAGAATAATGGTTGCATCTAATATTAAAATAAAGATGGCGGAGTATAGCGTTGATTCATCTCGTTCTACTCTGGATTACTTGGAGTCAATAAAGATCCTAGAAAGTTAGTATTTATATGCCTGTGTGTTTTTTGTTTGTTTGTTTTTTCACTGTCTTTGACTTTCCCAGTATGTTTGTTGCTGTTGACAACAATTCAGTCCTCTGCCAGGCTTCAGTCAATGTTTCTCTTCACTACCTACCCAACTCCTCGTCGGGCACTATGTAGCTGGTGTGGTATATTTATCACAGACAGTAGGGCAATTGTCACATTTAGTGCTCCAAGAAAATATTCTCTGTCCATGTGTATTTATATAAATAGATGCAGTTTCTTTGGCTTGAATAACGATCACTGGCTTCGTACATACAGGTATACTGGTTTACCTGTTTCTAGTTGAAATATAGCCAATCTTATTAACCAAGACAGTTGGACATTTGCCACATGTCACAACACTCATTTCCAAGTGCCATAGCTTGAAACAAGTAGTCAAATCTGATATTGGCTGGAGCTTTAGTTTATATGGACATGGTAAATGGCAAACTAGATGGTCAGAAAGTAATAAAAATAATCACAGCTTTACTCCACCCACCCCACTATGAAGTAAAAGGCTGTTTATAAGGCCATGTATGATGGTTTCATTTTTCTTATGGAAAACAATTTTAATTAAAAACTTCTATGCTCCTGTACCCAACCGTGGGGGTTCATCACACTAAACAACAGGTGTCACTATTACTAAGATAAATGTACTTTTTTTTCATTAAAATTACTGAATGCTTATACATATGTACTAAAACGTTAGTTAACATTTAATATCAGGCAATGCATTGGTTCATTACCCTGGCTACGTGTTAAAATGGGTATGAATTCATTTTGGATAAGTACGTACATAACCGACCAATCTTGGACTTTATTTCAATGTGTTGGTCAGGGTTCTGACCCTGTGTATTTTTCGGTGGGTACCGTTTAATTTCACTACCCTGGCTACGTGTTAAAATGGTTATGAATTCATTTTGGATAAGTACGTACATAACCGACCAATCTTGGACTTTATTTTGCATGCAGGTAAGGTACACCTACAGACATAACTGTGGACATTCAGTTCTTTTTATTTAGATCATGGCAATTTTTTGGTCAGAGCGCCCTCTAGTTTTGTGGAGAATCATGTTCATTTGGAATGCTCTGATTGGATGGAAGTTCAAGCCTAGCAAGGTGTGATAGAATTGGCCTGTTATGTTCAGATTCAAATAAGCATGAACCACTAATTTGACAGGGAAGTGATACTTATAATGCAGCAAGCTGTTCTAATTGCTGTTGTGGTAGAGTTTTTCTATTTTCCTGTCAAATGCATTTATTGGTCCACTGAAAAATGAAAATAATGTTCCCTGTAACTTAGACTCTTATTGATCAAGGCATTTTAAAAATCATGGGTGTTAACTCCCCTCAAGTTATGACCCGTTGTCCCCTACAGAATAATGGTTGCATCTAATATTAAAATAAAGATGGCGGAGTATAGCGTTGATTCATCTCGTTCTACTCTGGATTACTTGGAGTCAATAAAGATCCTAGAAAGTTAGTATTTATATGCCTGTGTGTTTTTTGTTTGTTTGTTTTTTCACTGTCTTTGACTTTCCCAGTATGTTTGTTGCTGTTGACAACAATTCAGTCCTCTGCCAGGCTTCAGTCAATGTTTTTCTTCACTACCTACCCAACTCCTCGTCGGGCACTATGTAGCTGGTGTGGTATATTTATCACAGACAGTAGGGCAATTGTCACATTTAGTGCTCCAAGAAAATATTCTCTGTCCATGTGTATTTATATAAATAGATGCAGTTTCTTTGGCTTGAATAACGATCACTGGCTTCGTACATACAGGTATACTGGTTTACCTGTTTCTAGTTGAAATATAGCCAATCTTATTAACCAAGACAGTTGGACATTTGCCACATGTCACAACACTCATTTCCAAGTGCCATAGCTTGAAACAAGTAGTCAAATCTGATATTGGCTGGAGCTTTAGTTTATATGGACATGGTAAATGGCAAACTAGATGGTCAGAAAGTAATAAAAATAATCACAGCTTTACTCCACCCACCCCACTATGAAGTAAAAGGCTGTTTATAAGGCCATGTATGATGGTTTCATTTTTCTTATGGAAAACAATTTTAATTAAAAACTTCTATGCTCCTGTACCCAACCGTGGGGGTTCATCACACTAAACAACAGGTGTCACTATTACTAAGATAAATGTACTTTTTTTTCATTAAAATTACTGAATGCTTATACATATGTACTAAAACGTTAGTTAACATTTAATATCAGGCAATGCATTGGTTCATTACCCTGGCTACGTGTTAAAATGGGTATGAATTCATTTTGGATAAGTACGTACATAACCGACCAATCTTGGACTTTATTTCAATGTGTTGGTCAGGGTTCTGACCCTGTGTATTTTTCGGTGGGTACCGTTTAATTTCACTACCCTGGCTACGTGTTAAAATGGTTATGAATTCATTTTGGATAAGTACGTACATAACCGACCAATCTTGGACTTTATTTCAATGTGTTGGTCAGGGTTCTGACCCTGTGTATTTTTCGGTGGGTACCGTTTAATTTCACTACCCTGGCTACGTGTTAAAATGGGTATGAATTCATTTTGGATAAGTACGTACATAACCGACCAATCTTGGACTTTATTTCAATGTGTTGGTCAGGGTTCTGACCCTGTGTATTTTTCGGTGGGTACCGTTTAATTTCACTACCCTGGCTACGTGTTAAAATGGGTATGAATTCATTTTGGATAAGTACGTACATAACCGACCAATCTTGGACTTTATTTCAATGTGTTGGTCAGGGTTCTGACCCTGTGTATTTTTCGGTGGGTACCGTTTAATTTCACTACCCTGGCTACGTGTTAAAATGGTTATGAATTCATTTTGGATAAGTACGTACATAACCGACCAATCTTGGACTTTATTTCAATGTGTTGGTCAGGGTTCTGACCCTGTGTATTTTTCGGTGGGTACCGTTTAATTTCACTACCCTGGCTACGTGTTAAAATGGGTATGAATTCATTTTGGATAAGTACGTACATAACCGACCAATCTTGGACTTTATTTCAATGTGTTGGTCAGGGTTCTGACCCTGTGTATTTTTCGGTGGGTACCGTTTAATTTCACTACCCTGGCTACGTGTTAAAATGGTTATGAATTCATTTTGGATAAGTACGTACATAACCGACCAATCTTGGACTTTATTTTGCATGCAGGTAAGGTACACCTACAGACATAACTGTGGACATTCAGTTCTTTTTATTTAGATCATGGCAATTTTTTGGTCAGAGCGCCCTCTAGTTTTGTGGAGAATCATGTTCATTTGGAATGCTCTGATTGGATGGAAGTTCAAGCCTAGCAAGGTGTGATAGAATTGGCCTGTTATGTTCAGATTCAAATAAGCATGAACCACTAATTTGACAGGGAAGTGATACTTATAATGCAGCAAGCTGTTCTAATTGCTGTTGTGGTAGAGTTTTTCTATTTTCCTGTCAAATGCATTTATTGGTCCACTGAAAAATGAAAATAATGTTCCCTGTAACTTAGACTCTTATTGATCAAGGCATTTTAAAAATCATGGGTGTTAACTCCCCTCAAGTTATGACCCGTTGTCCCCTACAGAATAATGGTTGCATCTAATATTAAAATAAAGATGGCGGAGTATAGCGTTGATTCATCTCGTTCTACTCTGGATTACTTGGAGTCAATAAAGATCCTAGAAAGTTAGTATTTATATGCCTGTGTGTTTTTTGTTTGTTTGTTTTTTCACTGTCTTTGACTTTCCCAGTATGTTTGTTGCTGTTGACAACAATTCAGTCCTCTGCCAGGCTTCAGTCAATGTTTTTCTTCACTACCTACCCAACTCCTCGTCGGGCACTATGTAGCTGGTGTGGTATATTTATCACAGACAGTAGGGCAATTGTCACATTTAGTGCTCCAAGAAAATATTCTCTGTCCATGTGTATTTATATAAATAGATGCAGTTTCTTTGGCTTGAATAACGATCACTGGCTTCGTACATACAGGTATACTGGTTTACCTGTTTCTAGTTGAAATATAGCCAATCTTATTAACCAAGACAGTTGGACATTTGCCACATGTCACAACACTCATTTCCAAGTGCCATAGCTTGAAACAAGTAGTCAAATCTGATATTGGCTGGAGCTTTAGTTTATATGGACATGGTAAATGGCAAACTAGATGGTCAGAAAGTAATAAAAATAATCACAGCTTTACTCCACCCACCCCACTATGAAGTAAAAGGCTGTTTATAAGGCCATGTATGATGGTTTCATTTTTCTTATGGAAAACAATTTTAATTAAAAACTTCTATGCTCCTGTACCCAACCGTGGGGGTTCATCACACTAAACAACAGGTGTCACTATTACTAAGATAAATGTACTTTTTTTTCATTAAAATTACTGAATGCTTATACATATGTACTAAAACGTTAGTTAACATTTAATATCAGGCAATGCATTGGTTCATTACCCTGGCTACGTGTTAAAATGGGTATGAATTCATTTTGGATAAGTACGTACATAACCGACCAATCTTGGACTTTATTTCAATGTGTTGGTCAGGGTTCTGACCCTGTGTATTTTTCGGTGGGTACCGTTTAATTTCACTACCCTGGCTACGTGTTAAAATGGTTATGAATTCATTTTGGATAAGTACGTACATAACCGACCAATCTTGGACTTTATTTCAATGTGTTGGTCAGGGTTCTGACCCTGTGTATTTTTCGGTGGGTACCGTTTAATTTCACTACCCTGGCTACGTGTTAAAATGGGTATGAATTCATTTTGGATAAGTACGTACATAACCGACCAATCTTGGACTTTATTTCAATGTGTTGGTCAGGGTTCTGACCCTGTGTATTTTTCGGTGGGTACCGTTTAATTTCACTACCCTGGCTACGTGTTAAAATGGGTATGAATTCATTTTGGATAAGTACGTACATAACCGACCAATCTTGGACTTTATTTCAATGTGTTGGTCAGGGTTCTGACCCTGTGTATTTTTCGGTGGGTACCGTTTAATTTCACTACCCTGGCTACGTGTTAAAATGGTTATGAATTCATTTTGGATAAGTACGTACATAACCGACCAATCTTGGACTTTATTTTGCATGCAGGTAAGGTACACCTACAGACATAACTGTGGACATTCAGTTCTTTTTATTTAGATCATGGCAATTTTTTGGTCAGAGCGCCCTCTAGTTTTGTGGAGAATCATGTTCATTTGGAATGCTCTGATTGGATGGAAGTTCAAGCCTAGCAAGGTGTGATAGAATTGGCCTGTTATGTTCAGATTCAAATAAGCATGAACCACTAATTTGACAGGGAAGTGATACTTATAATGCAGCAAGCTGTTCTAATTGCTGTTGTGGTAGAGTTTTTCTATTTTCCTGTCAAATGCATTTATTGGTCCACTGAAAAATGAAAATAATGTTCCCTGTAACTTAGACTCTTATTGATCAAGGCATTTTAAAAATCATGGGTGTTAACTCCCCTCAAGTTATGACCCGTTGTCCCCTACAGAATAATGGTTGCATCTAATATTAAAATAAAGATGGCGGAGTATAGCGTTGATTCATCTCGTTCTACTCTGGATTACTTGGAGTCAATAAAGATCCTAGAAAGTTAGTATTTATATGCCTGTGTGTTTTTTGTTTGTTTGTTTTTTCACTGTCTTTGACTTTCCCAGTATGTTTGTTGCTGTTGACAACAATTCAGTCCTCTGCCAGGCTTCAGTCAATGTTTTTCTTCACTACCTACCCAACTCCTCGTCGGGCACTATGTAGCTGGTGTGGTATATTTATCACAGACAGTAGGGCAATTGTCACATTTAGTGCTCCAAGAAAATATTCTCTGTCCATGTGTATTTATATAAATAGATGCAGTTTCTTTGGCTTGAATAACGATCACTGGCTTCGTACATACAGGTATACTGGTTTACCTGTTTCTAGTTGAAATATAGCCAATCTTATTAACCAAGACAGTTGGACATTTGCCACATGTCACAACACTCATTTCCAAGTGCCATAGCTTGAAACAAGTAGTCAAATCTGATATTGGCTGGAGCTTTAGTTTATATGGACATGGTAAATGGCAAACTAGATGGTCAGAAAGTAATAAAAATAATCACAGCTTTACTCCACCCACCCCACTATGAAGTAAAAGGCTGTTTATAAGGCCATGTATGATGGTTTCATTTTCTTATGGAAAACAATTTTAATTAAAAACTTCTATGCTCCTGTACCCAACCGTGGGGTTCATCACACTAAACAACAGGTGTCACTATTACTAAGATAAATGTACTTTTTTTCATTAAAATTACTGAATGCTTATACATATGTACTAAAACGTTAGTTAACATTTAATATCAGGCAATGCATTGGTTCATTACCCTGGCTACGTGTTAAAATGGGTATGAATTCATTTTGGATAAGTACGTACATAACCGACCAATCTTGGACTTTATTTCAATGTGTTGGTCAGGGTTCTGACCCTGTGTATTTTTCGGTGGGTACCGTTTAATTTCACTACCCTGGCTACGTGTTAAAATGGTTATGAATTCATTTTGGATAAGTACGTACATAACCGACCAATCTTGGACTTTATTTCAATGTGTTGGTCAGGGTTCTGACCCTGTGTATTTTTCGGTGGGTACCGTTTAATTTCACTACCCTGGCTACGTGTTAAAATGGGTATGAATTCATTTTGGATAAGTACGTACATAACCGACCAATCTTGGACTTTATTTCAATGTGTTGGTCAGGGTTCTGACCCTGTGTATTTTTCGGTGGGTACCGTTTAATTTCACTACCCTGGCTACGTGTTAAAATGGGTATGAATTCATTTTGGATAAGTACGTACATAACCGACCAATCTTGGACTTTATTTCAATGTGTTGGTCAGGGTTCTGACCCTGTGTATTTTTCGGTGGGTACCGTTTAATTTCACTACCCTGGCTACGTGTTAAAATGGTTATGAATTCATTTTGGATAAGTACGTACATAACCGACCAATCTTGGACTTTATTTCAATGTGTTGGTCAGGGTTCTGACCCTGTGTATTTTTCGGTGGGTACCGTTTAATTTCACTACCCTGGCTACGTGTTAAAATGGGTATGAATTCATTTTGGATAAGTACGTACATAACCGACCAATCTTGGACTTTATTTCAATGTGTTGGTCAGGGTTCTGACCCTGTGTATTTTTCGGTGGGTACCGTTAATTTCACTACCCTGGCTACGTGTTAAAATGGGTATGAATTCATTTTGGATAAGTACGTACATAACCGACCAATCTTGGACTTTATTTCAATGTGTTGGTCAGGGTTCTGACCCTGTGTATTTTTCGGTGGGTACCGTTTAATTTCACTACCCTGGCTACGTGTTAAAATGGTTATGAATTCATTTTGGATAAGTACGTACATAACCGACCAATCTTGGACTTTATTTTGCATGCAGGTAAGGTACACCTACAGACATAACTGTGGACATTCAGTTCTTTTTATTTAGATCATGGCAATTTTTTGGTCAGAGCGCCCTCTAGTTTTGTGGAGAATCATGTTCATTTGGAATGCTCTGATTGGATGGAAGTTCAAGCCTAGCAAGGTGTGATAGAATTGGCCTGTTATGTTCAGATTCAAATAAGCATGAACCACTAATTTGACAGGGAAGTGATACTTATAATGCAGCAAGCTGTTCTAATTGCTGTTGTGGTAGAGTTTTTCTATTTTCCTGTCAAATGCATTTATTGGTCCACTGAAAAATGAAAATAATGTTCCCTGTAACTTAGACTCTTATTGATCAAGGCATTTTAAAAATCATGGGTGTTAACTCCCCTCAAGTTATGACCCGTTGTCCCCTACAGAATAATGGTTGCATCTAATATTAAAATAAAGATGGCGGAGTATAGCGTTGATTCATCTCGTTCTACTCTGGATTACTTGGAGTCAATAAAGATCCTAGAAAGTTAGTATTTATATGCCTGTGTGTTTTTTGTTTGTTTGTTTTTTCACTGTCTTTGACTTTCCCAGTATGTTTGTTGCTGTTGACAACAATTCAGTCCTCTGCCAGGCTTCAGTCAATGTTTTTCTTCACTACCTACCCAACTCCTCGTCGGGCACTATGTAGCTGGTGTGGTATATTTATCACAGACAGTAGGGCAATTGTCACATTTAGTGCTCCAAGAAAATATTCTCTGTCCATGTGTATTTATATAAATAGATGCAGTTTCTTTGGCTTGAATAACGATCACTGGCTTCGTACATACAGGTATACTGGTTTACCTGTTTCTAGTTGAAATATAGCCAATCTTATTAACCAAGACAGTTGGACATTTGCCACATGTCACAACACTCATTTCCAAGTGCCATAGCTTGAAACAAGTAGTCAAATCTGATATTGGCTGGAGCTTTAGTTTATATGGACATGGTAAATGGCAAACTAGATGGTCAGAAAGTAATAAAAATAATCACAGCTTTACTCCACCCACCCCACTATGAAGTAAAAGGCTGTTTATAAGGCCATGTATGATGGTTTCATTTTTCTTATGGAAAACAATTTTAATTAAAAACTTCTATGCTCCTGTACCCAACCGTGGGGGTTCATCACACTAAACAACAGGTGTCACTATTACTAAGATAAATGTACTTTTTTTTCATTAAAATTACTGAATGCTTATACATATGTACTAAAACGTTAGTTAACATTTAATATCAGGCAATGCATTGGTTCATTACCCTGGCTACGTGTTAAAATGGGTATGAATTCATTTTGGATAAGTACGTACATAACCGACCAATCTTGGACTTTATTTCAATGTGTTGGTCAGGGTTCTGACCCTGTGTATTTTTCGGTGGGTACCGTTTAATTTCACTACCCTGGCTACGTGTTAAAATGGTTATGAATTCATTTTGGATAAGTACGTACATAACCGACCAATCTTGGACTTTATTTCAATGTGTTGGTCAGGGTTCTGACCCTGTGTATTTTTCGGTGGGTACCGTTTAATTTCACTACCCTGGCTACGTGTTAAAATGGGTATGAATTCATTTTGGATAAGTACGTACATAACCGACCAATCTTGGACTTTATTTCAATGTGTTGGTCAGGGTTCTGACCCTGTGTATTTTTCGGTGGGTACCGTTTAATTTCACTACCCTGGCTACGTGTTAAAATGGGTATGAATTCATTTTGGATAAGTACGTACATAACCGACCAATCTTGGACTTTATTTCAATGTGTTGGTCAGGGTTCTGACCCTGTGTATTTTTCGGTGGGTACCGTTTAATTTCACTACCCTGGCTACGTGTTAAAATGGTTATGAATTCATTTTGGATAAGTACGTACATAACCGACCAATCTTGGACTTTATTTTGCATGCAGGTAAGGTACACCTACAGACATAACTGTGGACATTCAGTTCTTTTTATTTAGATCATGGCAATTTTTTGGTCAGAGCGCCCTCTAGTTTTGTGGAGAATCATGTTCATTTGGAATGCTCTGATTGGATGGAAGTTCAAGCCTAGCAAGGTGTGATAGAATTGGCCTGTTATGTTCAGATTCAAATAAGCATGAACCACTAATTTGACAGGGAAGTGATACTTATAATGCAGCAAGCTGTTCTAATTGCTGTTGTGGTAGAGTTTTTCTATTTTCCTGTCAAATGCATTTATTGGTCCACTGAAAAATGAAAATAATGTTCCCTGTAAACTTAGACTCTTATTGATCAAGGCATTTTAAAAATCATGGGTGTTAACTCCCCTCAAGTTATGACCCGTTGTCCCCTACAGAATAATGGTTGCATCTAATATTAAAATAAAGATGGCGGAGTATAGCGTTGATTCATCTCGTTCTACTCTGGATTACTTGGAGTCAATAAAGATCCTAGAAAGTTAGTATTTATATGCCTGTGTGTTTTTTGTTTGTTTGTTTTTTCACTGTCTTTGACTTTCCCAGTATGTTTGTTGCTGTTGACAACAATTCAGTCCTCTGCCAGGCTTCAGTCAATGTTTTTCTTCACTACCTACCCAACTCCTCGTCGGGCACTATGTAGCTGGTGTGGTATATTTATCACAGACAGTAGGGCAATTGTCACATTTAGTGCTCCAAGAAAATATTCTCTGTCCATGTGTATTTATATAAATAGATGCAGTTTCTTTGGCTTGAATAACGATCACTGGCTTCGTACATACAGGTATACTGGTTTACCTGTTTCTAGTTGAAATATAGCCAATCTTATTAACCAAGACAGTTGGACATTTGCCACATGTCACAACACTCATTTCCAAGTGCCATAGCTTGAAACAAGTAGTCAAATCTGATATTGGCTGGAGCTTTAGTTTATATGGACATGGTAAATGGCAAACTAGATGGTCAGAAAGTAATAAAAATAATCACAGCTTTACTCCACCCACCCCACTATGAAGTAAAAGGCTGTTTATAAGGCCATGTATGATGGTTTCATTTTTCTTATGGAAAACAATTTTAATTAAAAACTTCTATGCTCCTGTACCCAACCGTGGGGGTTCATCACACTAAACAACAGGTGTCACTATTACTAAGATAAATGTACTTTTTTTTCATTAAAATTACTGAATGCTTATACATATGTACTAAAACGTTAGTTAACATTTAATATCAGGCAATGCATTGGTTCATTACCCTGGCTACGTGTTAAAATGGGTATGAATTCATTTTGGATAAGTACGTACATAACCGACCAATCTTGGACTTTATTTCAATGTGTTGGTCAGGGTTCTGACCCTGTGTATTTTTCG
>NW_028188800.1:0-29151 GCF_978046115.1 Saccoglossus kowalevskii | reverse complement strand
AAAGTTGTGGCAAAGTCGTGGCAAAGTACTGAAAAGTGTGGCAAAGTACTGAAAAGTTGTGGCAAAGTCGTGGCAAAGTACTGAAAAGTGTGGCAAAGTACTGAAAAGTTGTGGCAAAGTGCTGAAAAGTCGTGGCAAAGTGCTGAAAAGTGTGGCAAAGTACTGAAAAGTTGTGGCAAAGTCGTGGCAAAGTACTGAAAAGTTGTGGCAAAGTGCTGAAAAGTCGTGGCAAAGTACTGAAAAGTGTGGCAAAGTGCTGAAAAGTAGTGGCAAAGTACTGAAAAGTGTGGCAAAGTGATGAAACGTTGTGGCAAAGTGCTGAAAAGTGTGGCAAAGTACTGAAAAGTTGTGGCAAAGTCGTGGCAAAGTACTGAAAAGTGTGGCAAAGTACTGAAAAGTTGTGGCAAAGTGCTGAAAAGTCGTGGCAAAGTACTGAAAAGTGTGGCAAAGTGCTGAAAAGTTGTGGCAAAGTCGTGGCAAAGTACTGAAAAGTGTGGCAAATTAGGAAAAGTTGTGGCAAAGTCGTGGCAAAGTACTGAAAAGTGTGGCAAAGTACTGAAAAGTTGTGGCAAAGTGCTGAAAAGTCGTGGCAAAGTCGTGGCAAAGTACTGAAAAGTGTGGCAAAGTGCTGAAAAGTAGTGGCAAAGTACTGAAAAGTGTGGCAAAGTATTGGAAAGTTGTGGCAAAGTGCTGAAAAGTAGTGGCAAGGTGCTGAAAATTGTAGCAAAGTACTGAAAAGTTGTGGCAAAGTGCTGAAAAGTAGTGGCAAAGAGCAGAAAAGTGTGGCAAAGTAATGAAAAGTTGTGGCAAAGTGCTGAAAAGTCGTGGCAAAGTACTGAAAAGTGGGGCAAAGTACTGAAAAGTAGTGGCAAAGTGCTGAAAGGTGTGGCAAAGTACTGAAAAGTGTGGCAAAGTACTGAAAAGTAGTGGCAAAGTAGTGGCAAAGTACTGAAAAGTTGTGGCAAAGTGCTGAAAAGTCGTGGCAAAGTACTGAAAAGTGTGGCAAAGTGCTGAAAAGTAGTGGCAAAGTACTGAAAAGTGTGGCAAAGTACTGGAAACTTGTGGCAAAGTGCTGAAAAGTAATGGCAAAGTGCTGAAAATTGTGGCATTAGTAAAGTTGTGGCAAAGTGCTGAAAAGTGTGGCAAAATACAGAAAAGTGTGGCAAAGTACTGAAAAGTTGTGGCAAAGTGCTGAAAAGTTGTGGCAAAGTACTGAAAAGCAGTGGCAAAGTACTGAAAAGTGTGGCAAAGTACTGGAAAATTGTGGCAAAGTCGTGGCAAAGTACTGAAAAGTGTGGCAAAGTATTGAAAAGTTGTGGCAAAGTGCTGAAAAGTCGTGGCAAAGTACTGAAAAGTGTGGCAAAGTGCTGAAAAGTTGTGGCAAAGTCGTGGCAAAGTACTGAAAAGTGTGGCAAAGTACTGAAAAGTTGTGGCAAAGTCGTGGCAAAGTACTGAAAAGTGTGGCAAAGTACTGGAAAGTAGTGGCAAAGTGCTGAAACGTTGTGGCAAAGTGCTGAAAAGTGTGGCAAAGTACTGAAAAGTTTTGGCAAAGTCGTGGCAAAGTACTGAAAAGTGTTTCAAAGTACTGAAAAGTTGTGGCAAAGCGCTGAAAAGTCGTGGCAACGTACTGAAAAGTGTGGCAAAGTGCTGAAAAGTAGTGGCAAAGTACAGAAAAGTTGTGGCAAAGTCGTGGCAAAGTACTGAAAAGTGTGGCAAAGTACTGGAATGTTGTGGCAAAGTAGTGGCAAAGTGCTGAAAAGTGTGGCAAAGTACTGGAAAGTTGTGGCAAAGTGCTGAAACGTTGTGGCAAAGTGCTGAAAAGTGTGGCAAAGTACTGAAAAGTTGTGGCAAAGTGCTGAAAAGTAGTGGCAAACTACTGAAAAGCAGTGGCAAAGCGCCGAAAAGTGTGGCAAAGTACAGAAAAGTTGTGGCAAAGTCGTGGCAAAGTACTGAAAAGTGTGGCAAACTGTTGGAAAGTTGTGGCAAAGTGCTGAAACGTGGCAAAGTGCTGAAAAGTGTGGCAAAGTACTGAAAAGTTGTGGCAAAGTCGTGGCAAAGTACTGAAAAGTGTTTCAAAGTACTGAAAAGTTGTGGCAAAGTGCTGAAAAGTCGTGGCAAAGTACTGAAAAGTGTGGCAAAGTGCTGAAAAGTAGTGGCAAAGTACTGAAAAGTGTGGCAAAGTACTGAAAAGTCGTGGCAAAGTACTGAAAAGTGTGGCAAAGTACTGAAAAGTTGTGGCGAAGTAATGAATAGTAGTTGCAAATTGCTGAAAAGTGTGGCAAAGTACTGAAAAGTCGTGGTAGTGTACTGAAAAGTGAGGCAAAGTACTGAAAAGTTGTGGCAAAGTACTGAAAAGTAGTGGCAAAGTGCTAAAAATTGTGGCAAAGTACTGAAAAGTCGTGGCAAAGTCGTGGCAAAGTACTGAAAAGTGTGGCAAAGTACTAAAAAGTTGTGGCGAAGTGCTGAAAAATCGTGGCAAAGTACTGAAAAGTGAGGCAAAGTACTGAAAAGTTGTGGCAAGTGCTGAAAAGTAGTGGCAAAGTGCTGAAAATTGTGGCAAAGTACTGAAAAGTCGTGGCAAAGTGGTGGCAAAGTACTGAAAAGTGTGGCAAAGTACTAAAAAGTTGTGGCGAAGTGCTGAAAAATCGTGGCAAAGTACTGAAAAGTGTGGCAAAGTACTGGAAAGTTGTGGCAAAGTGCTGAAACGTTGTGGCAAAGTGCTGAAAAGTGTGGCAAAGTATTGAAAAGTTGTGGCAAATCGTGGCAAAGTACTGAAAAGTGTGGCAAATTACTGGAAAGTTGAGGCAAAGTGCTGAAACGTTGTGGCAAAGTGCTGAAAAGTGTGGCAAAGTACTGAAAAGTTGTGGCGGGGTCGTGGCAAAGTACTGAAAATTATGGCAAAGTACTGAAAAGTTGTGGAAAAGTGCTGAAAAGTCGTGGCAAAGTACTGAAAAGTGTGGCAAAGTACTGGAAAGTTGTGGCAAAGTGCTGAAACGTTGTGGCAAAGTGCTGAAAAGTGTGGCAAAGTATTGAAAAGTTGTGGCAAAGTCGTGGCAAAGTACTGAAAAGTGTGGCAAAGTACTGAAAAGTTGTGGCAAAGTGCTGAAAAGTGTGGCAAAGTACTGGAAAGTTGTGGCAAAGTGCTGAAAAGTAGTGGCAAACTACTGAAAAGTGTGGTAAAGTGCCGAAATGTGTGGCAAAGTACAGAAAAGTTGTGGCAAAGTCGTGGCAAAGTACTGAAAAGTGTGGCAAAGTACTGGAATGTTGTGGCAAAGTAGTGGCAAAGTGCTGAAAAGTGTGGCAAAGTACTGGAAAGTTGTGGCAAAGTGCTGAAACGTTGTGGCAAAGTGCTGAAAAGTGTGGCAAAGTACTGAAAAGTTGTGGCAAAGTGCTGAAAAGTAGTGGCAAACTACTGAAAAGCAGTGGCAAAGCGCCGAAAAGTGTGGCAAAGTACAGAAAAGTTGTGGCAAAGTCGTGGCAAAGTACTGAAAAGTGTGGCAAACTGTTGGAAAGTTGTGGCAAAGTGCTGAAACGTGGCAAAGTGCTGAAAAGTGTGGCAAAGTACTGAAAAGTTGTGGCAAAGTCGTGGCAAAGTACTGAAAAGTGTTTCAAAGTACTGAAAAGTTGTGGCAAAGTGCTGAAAAGTCGTGGCAAAGTACTGAAAAGTGTGGCAAAGTGCTGAAAAGTAGTGGCAAAGTACTGAAAAGTGTGGCAAAGTACTGAAAAGTCGTGGCAAAGTACTGAAAAAGTGGCAAAGTACTGAAAAGTTGTGGCGAAGTAATGAATAGTAGTTGCAAATTGCTGAAAAGTGTGGCAAAGTACTGAAAAGTCGTGGTAGTGTACTGAAAAGTGAGGCAAAGTACTGAAAAGTTGTGGCAAAGTACTGAAAAGTAGTGGCAAAGTGCTAAAAAGTTGTGGCGAAGTGCTGAAAAATCGTGGCAAAGTACTGAAAAGTGAGGCAAAGTACTGAAAAGTTGTGGCAAAGTGCTGAAATGTAGTGGCAAAGTGCTGAAAATTGTGGCAAAGTACTGAAAAGTCGTGGCAAAGTCGTGGCAAAGTACTGAAAAGTGTGGCAAAGTCGTGGCAAAGTACTGAAAAGTGTGGCAAAGTACTAAAAAGTTGTGGCGAAGTGCTGAAAAATCGTGGCAAAGTACTGAAAAGTGAGGCAAAGTACTGAAAAGTTGTGGCAAAGTGCTGAAAAGTAGTGGCAAAGTGCTGAAAATTGTGGCAAAGTACTGAAAAGTCGTGGCAAAGTCGTGGCAAAGTACTGAAAAGTGTGGCAAAGTACTAAAAAGTTGTGGCGAAGTGCTGAAAAATCGTGGCAAAGTACTGAAAATTGTGGCAAAGTACTTAAAAGTTGTGGCAAAGTACTGAAAAGTTGTGGCAAAGTGCTGAAAAGTGTGGCAAATTACTGGAAAGTTGAGGCAAAGTGCTGAAACGTTGTGGCAAAGTGCTGAAAAGTGTGGCAAAGTACTGAAAAGTTGTGGCGGGGTCGTGGCAAAGTACTGAAAATTATGGCAAAGTACTGAAAAGTTGTTGAAAAGTGCTGAAAAGTCGTGGCAAAGTACTGAAAAGTGTGGCAAAGTACTGGAAAGTTGTGGCAAAGTGCTGAAACGTTGTGGCAAAGTGCTGAAAAGTGTGGCAAAGTATTGAAAAGTTGTGGCAAAGTCGTGGCAAAGTACTGAAAAGTGTGGCAAAGTACTGAAAAGTTGTGGCAAAGTGCTGAAAAGTGTGGCAAAGTACTGGAAAGTTGTGGCAAAGTGCTGAAAAGTAGTAGCAAAGTGCTGAAAATTGTGGCAAAGTACTGAAAAGTTGTGGCAAAGTGCTGAAAAGTAGTGACAAAGTACTAAAGAGCAGTTGCAAAGTACTGAAAAGTGTGGCAAAGTACTGAAAAGTCGTGGCAAAGTACTGAAAAGTGTGTCAAAGTACTGAAAAGTTGTGGCAAAGTACTGAAAAGTGTGGCAAAGTACTGAAAAGTCGTGGCAAAGTCGTGGCAAAGTACTGAAAAGTGTGGCAAAGTACTGAAAGTTGTGGCAAAGTGCTGAAAAGTCGTGGCAAAGTCGTGGCAAAGTACTGAAAAGTGTGGCAAAGTACTGAAAAGTTGTGGCGAAGTGCTGAAAAGTCGTGGCAAAGTACTGAAAAGTGTGGCAAAGTACTTAGAGGTTGTGGCAAAGTACTGAAAAGTAGTGGCAAAGTGTGAAAAGTGTGGCAAAGTACTGGAAAGTTGTGGCAAAGTGCTGAAACGTTGTGGCAAAGTCCTGAAAAGTGTGGCAAAGTACTGAAAAGTTGTGGCGGGGTCGTGGCAAAGTACTGAAAATTATGGCAAACTACTCAAAAGTTGTGGAAAAGTGCTGAAAAGTCGTGGCAAAGTACTGAAAAGTTGTGGCAAAGTGCTGAAAAGTAGTGGCAAAGTACTGAAAAGCAGTGGCAAAGTACTGAAAAGTGTGGCATAGTCGTGGCAAAGTACTGAAAAGAGTGGCAAAGTACTGAAAAGTAGTGGCAAAGTGCTGAAAAGTGTGGCAAAGTGCTAAAAAGTAGTGGCAAAGTGCTGAAAAGCCGTGGCAAAGTACTGAAAAGTGTGGCAAAGTACTGAAAAGTTGTGGCAAAGTGCTGAAAAGTAGTGGCAAACTACTGAAAAGCAGTGGCAAAGTGCCGAAAAGTGTGGCAAAGTACAGAAAAGTTGTGGCAAAGTCGTGGCAAAGTACTGAAAAGTGTGGCAAAGTACTGAAAAGTTGTGGCAAAGTGCTGACAAGTCGTGGCAAAGTACTGAAAAGTGTGGCAAAGTGCTGAAAAGTAGTGGCAAAGTGCACTAAATTGTGGCAAAATACTGAAAAGTTGTGGCAAAGTGCTGAAAAGTTGTGGCAAAGTGCTGAAGAGCAGTTGCAAGGTACTTAAAAGTTTGGCAAAGTACTGAAAAGTTGTGGCGAAGTGCTGAAAAGTCGTGGCAAAGTACTGAAAAATGTGGCAAAGTACTTAAAAGTTGTGGCAAAGTACTGAAAAGTAGTGGCAAAGTGCTGAAAAGTGTGGCAAAGTACTGGAAAGTTGTGGCAAAGTGCTGAAACGTTGTGGCAGAGTGCTGAAAAGTGTGGCAAAGTACTGAAAAGTGTGGCAAAGTACTGGAAAGTTGTGGCAAAGTGCTGAAACGTTGTGGCAAAGTGCTGAAAAGTGTGGCAAAGTACTGAAAAGTTGTGGCAAAGTCGTGGCAAAGTACTGAAAAGTGTGGCAAAGTACTGAAAAGTTGAGGCAAAGTGCTGAAAAGTGTGGCAAAGTAATGGAAAGTTGTGGCAAATGCTGAAAAGTAGTAGCAAAGTGCTGAAAATTGTGGCAAAGTACTGAAAAGTTGTGGCAAAGTGCTGAAAAGAAGTGACAAAGTACTAAAGAGCAGTTGCAAGTACTGAAAAGTGTGGCAAAGTACTGAAAAGTCGTGGCAAAGTACTGAAAAGTGTGTCAAAGTACTGAAAAGTTGTGGCAAAGTACTGAAAAGTGTGGCAAAGTACTGAAAAGTCGTGGCAAAGTCGTGGCAAAGTACTGAAAAGTGTGGTAAAGTACTGAAAAGTTGTGGCAAAGTGCTGAAAAGTCGTGGCAAAGACGTGGCAAAGTACTGAAAAGTGTGGCAAAGTACTGAAAAGTTGTGGCGAAGTGCTGAAAAGTCGTGGCAAAGTACTGAAAAGTGTGGCAAAGTACTTAAAGGTTGTGGCAAAGTACTGAAAAGTAGTGGCAAAGTGCTGAAAAGTGTGGCAAAGTACTGGAAAGTTGTGGCAAAGTGCTGAAACGTTGTGGCAAAGTGCTGAAAAGTGTGGCAAAGTACTGAAAAGTTGTGGCAAAGTCGTTGCAAAGTACTGAAAAGTGTGGCAAAGTACTGAAAGGTTGTGGCAATGTGCTGAAAAGTCGTGGCAAAGTACTGAAAAGTTGTGGCAAAGTGCTGAAAAGTAGTGGCAAAGTACTGAAAAGCAGTGGCAAAGTACTGAAAAGTGTGGCATAGTCGTGGCAAAGTACTGAAAAGAGTGGCAAAGTACTGAAAAGTTGTGGCAAAGTGCTGAAAAGTGTGGCAAAGTGCTAAAAAGTAGTGGCAAAGTGCTGAAAAGCCGTGGCAAAGTACTGAAAAGTGTGGGAAAGTACTGAAAAGTTGTGGCAAAGTGCTGAAAAGTAGTGGCAAACTACTGAAAAGCAGTGGCAAAGTGCCGAAAAGTGTGGCAAAGTACAGAAAAGTTGTGGCAAAGACGTGGCAAAGTACTGAAAAGTGTGGCAAAGTACTGAAAAGTTGTGGCAAAGTGCTGATAAGTCGTGGCAAAGTACTGAAAAGTGTGGCAAAGTGCTGAAAAGTAGTGGCAAAGTACTGAAGAGCAGTTGCAAGGTACTTAAAAGTGTGGCAAAGTACGGAAAAGTTGTGGCGAAGTCGTGGCAAAGTACTGAAAAGTGTGGCAAAGTACTGGAAAGTTGTGGCAAAGTCGTGGCAAAGTACTGAAAAGTGTGGCAAAGTACTGAAAAGTCGTGGCAAAGGACTGAAAAGTGTGGCAAAGTATTGAAAAGTTGTGGCGAAGTAATGAAAAGTAGTGGCAAATTGCTGAAAAGTTGTGGCAAAGTCGTGGCAAAGTACTGAAAAGTGTGGCAAAGTACTGAAAAGTTGTGGCAATGTGCTGAAAAGTCGTGGCAAAGTACTGAAAAGTTGTGGCAAAGTGCTGAAAAGTAGTGGCAAAGTACTGAAAAGCAGTGGCAAAGTACTGAAAAGTGTGGCATAGTCGTGGCAAAGTACTGAAAAGAGTGGCAAAGTACTGAAAAGTTGTGGCAAAGTGCTGAAACGTTGTGGCAAAGTGCTGAAAAGTGTGGCAAAGTACTGAAAAGTTGTGGCATAGTCGTGGCAAAGTACTGAAAAGAGTGGCAAAGTACTGAAAAGTTGTGGCAAGGTGCTGAAAAGTGTGGCAAAGTACTGAAAAGTTGTGGCGGGGTCGTGGCAAAGTACTGAAAATTATGGCAAAGTACTGAAAAGTTGTGGAAAAGTGCTGAAAAGTCGTGGCAAAGTACTGAAAATTGTGGCAAAGTACTGGAAAGTTGTGGCAAAGTGCTGAAACGTTGTGGCAAAGTGCTGAAAAGTGTGGCAAAGTATTGAAAAGTTGTGGCAAAGTCGTGGCAAAGTACTGAAAAGTGTGGCAAAGTACTGAAAAGTTGTGGCAAAGTCGTGGCAAAGTACTGAAAAGTGTGGCAAAGTACTGAAAAGTTGTGGCAATGTGCTGAAAAGTCGTGGCAAAGTACTGAAAAGTTGTGGCAAAGTGCTGAAAAGTAGTGGCAAAGTACTGAAAAGCAGTGGCAAAGTACTGAAAAGTGTGGCATAGTCGTGGCAAAGTACTGAAAAGAGTGGCAAAGTACTGAAAAGTTGTGGCAAAGTGCTGAAAAGTGTGGCAAAGTGCTAAAAAGTAGTGGCAAAGTGCTGAAAAGCCGTGGCAAAGTGCTGAAAAGTGTGGCAAAGTACTGGAAAGTTGTGGCAAAGTGCTGAAAAGTAGTGGCAAACTACTGAAAAGTGTGGTAAAGTGCCGAAATGTGTGGCAAAGTACAGAAAAGTTGTGGCAAAGTCGTGGCAAAGTACTGAAAAGTGTGGCAAAGTACTGGAATGTTGTGGCAAAGTAGTGGCAAAGTGCTGAAAAGTGTGGCAAAGTACTGGAAAGTTGTGGCAAAGTGCTGAAACGTTGTGGCAAAGTGCTGAAAAGTGTGGCAAAGTACTGAAAAGTTGTGGCAAAGTGCTGAAAAGTAGTGGCAAACTACTGAAAAGCAGTGGCAAAGCGCCGAAAAGTGTGGCAAAGTACAGAAAAGTTGTGGCAAAGTCGTGGCAAAGTACTGAAAAGTGTGGCAAACTGTTGGAAAGTTGTGGCAAAGTGCTGAAACGTGGCAAAGTGCTGAAAAGTGTGGCAAAGTACTGAAAAGTTGTGGCAAAGTCGTGGCAAAGTACTGAAAAGTGTTTCAAAGTACTGAAAAGTTGTGGCAAAGTGCTGAAAAGTCGTGGCAAAGTACTGAAAAGTGTGGCAAAGTGCTGAAAAGTAGTGGCAAAGTACTGAAAAGTGTGGCAAAGTACTGAAAAGTCGTGGCAAAGTACTGAAAAAGTGGCAAAGTACTGAAAAGTTGTGGCGAAGTAATGAATAGTAGTTGCAAATTGCTGAAAAGTGTGGCAAAGTACTGAAAAGTCGTGGTAGTGTACTGAAAAGTGAGGCAAAGTACTGAAAAGTTGTGGCAAAGTACTGAAAAGTAGTGGCAAAGTGCTAAAAAGTTGTGGCGAAGTGCTGAAAAATCGTGGCAAAGTACTGAAAAGTGAGGCAAAGTACTGAAAAGTTGTGGCAAAGTGCTGAAATGTAGTGGCAAAGTGCTGAAAATTGTGGCAAAGTACTGAAAAGTCGTGGCAAAGTCGTGGCAAAGTACTGAAAAGTGTGGCAAAGTCGTGGCAAAGTACTGAAAAGTGTGGCAAAGTACTAAAAAGTTGTGGCGAAGTGCTGAAAAATCGTGGCAAAGTACTGAAAAGTGAGGCAAAGTACTGAAAAGTTGTGGCAAAGTGCTGAAAAGTAGTGGCAAAGTGCTGAAAATTGTGGCAAAGTACTGAAAAGTCGTGGCAAAGTCGTGGCAAAGTACTGAAAAGTGTGGCAAAGTACTAAAAAGTTGTGGCGAAGTGCTGAAAAATCGTGGCAAAGTACTGAAAATTGTGGCAAAGTACTTAAAAGTTGTGGCAAAGTACTGAAAAGTTGTGGCAAAGTGCTGAAAAGTGTGGCAAATTACTGGAAAGTTGAGGCAAAGTGCTGAAACGTTGTGGCAAAGTGCTGAAAAGTGTGGCAAAGTACTGAAAAGTTGTGGCGGGGTCGTGGCAAAGTACTGAAAATTATGGCAAAGTACTGAAAAGTTGTTGAAAAGTGCTGAAAAGTCGTGGCAAAGTACTGAAAAGTGTGGCAAAGTACTGGAAAGTTGTGGCAAAGTGCTGAAACGTTGTGGCAAAGTGCTGAAAAGTGTGGCAAAGTATTGAAAAGTTGTGGCAAAGTCGTGGCAAAGTACTGAAAAGTGTGGCAAAGTACTGAAAAGTTGTGGCAAAGTGCTGAAAAGTGTGGCAAAGTACTGGAAAGTTGTGGCAAAGTGCTGAAAAGTAGTAGCAAAGTGCTGAAAATTGTGGCAAAGTACTGAAAAGTTGTGGCAAAGTGCTGAAAAGTAGTGACAAAGTACTAAAGAGCAGTTGCAAAGTACTGAAAAGTGTGGCAAAGTACTGAAAAGTCGTGGCAAAGTACTGAAAAGTGTGTCAAAGTACTGAAAAGTTGTGGCAAAGTAGAAAAGTGTGGCAAAGTACTGAAAAGTCGTGGCAAAGTCGTGGCAAAGTACTGAAAAGTGTGGCAAAGTACTGAAAAGTTGTGGCAAAGTGCTGAAAAGTCGTGGCAAAGTCGTGGCAAAGTACTGAAAAGTGTGGCAAAGTACTGAAAAGTTGTGGCGAAGTGCTGAAAAGTCGTGGCAAAGTACTGAAAAGTGTGGCAAAGTACTTAAAGGTTGTGGCAAAGTACTGAAAAGTAGTGGCAAAGTGCTGAAAAGTGTGGCAAAGTACTGGAAAGTTGTGGCAAAGTGCTGAAACGTTGTGGCAAAGTCCTGAAAAGTGTGGCAAAGTACTGAAAAGTTGTGGCAAAGTCGTGGCAAAGTACTGAAAAGTGTGGCAAAGTACTGAAAAGTTGTGGCAATGTGCTGAAAAGTCGTGGCAAAGTACTGAAAAGTTGTGGCAAAGTGCTGAAAAGTAGTGGCAAAGTACTGAAAAGCAGTGGCAAAGTACTGAAAAGTGTGGCATAGTCGTGGCAAAGTACTGAAAAGAGTGGCAAAGTACTGAAAAGTTGTGGCAAAGTGCTGAAAAGTGTGGCAAAGTGCTAAAAAGTAGTGGCAAAGTGCTGAAAAGCCGTGGCAAAGTACTGAAAAGTGTGGCAAAGTACTGAAAAGTTGTGGCAAAGTGCTGAAAAGTAGTGGCAAACTACTGAAAAGCAGTGGCAAAGTGCCGAAAAGTGTGGCAAAGTACAGAAAAGTTGTGGCAAAGTCGTGGCAAAGTACTGAAAAGTGTGGCAAAGTACTGAAAAGTTGTGGCAAAGTGCTGACAAGTCGTGGCAAAGTACTGAAAAGTGTGGCAAAGTGCTGAAAAGTAGTGGCAAAGTGCACTAAATTGTGGCAAAGTACTGAAAAGTTGTGGCAAAGTGCTGAAAAGTTGTGGCAAAGTGCTGAAGAGCAGTTGCAAGGTACTTAAAAGTGTGGCAAAGTACTGAAAAGTTGTGGCGAAGTGCTGAAAAGTCGTGGCAAAGTACTGAAAAATGTGGCAAAGTACTTAAAAGTTGTGGCAAAGTACTGAAAAGTAGTGGCAAAGTGCTGAAAAGTGTGGCAAAGTACTGGAAAGTTGTGGCAAAGTGCTGAAACGTTGTGGCAAAGTGCTGAAAAGTGTGGCAAAGTACTGAAAAGTGTGGCAAAGTACTGGAAAGTTGTGGCAAAGTGCTGAAACGTTGTGGCAAAGTGCTGAAAAGTGTGGCAAAGTACTGAAAAGTTGTGGCAAAGTCGTGGCAAAGTACTGAAAAGTGTGGCAAAGTACTGAAAAGTTGAGGCAAAGTGCTGAAAAGTGTGGCAAAGTAATGGAAAGTTGTGGCAAATGCTGAAAAGTAGTAGCAAAGTGCTGAAAATTGTGGCAAAGTACTGAAAAGTTGTGGCAAAGTGCTGAAAAGTAGTGACAAAGTACTAAAGAGCAGTTGCAAAGTACTGAAAAGTGTGGCAAAGTACTGAAAAGTCGTGGCAAAGTACTGAAAAGTGTGTCAAAGTACTGAAAAGTTGTGGCAAAGTACTGAAAAGTGTGGCAAAGTACTGAAAAGTCGTGGCAAAGTCGTGGCAAAGTACTGAAAAGTGTGGTAAAGTACTGAAAAGTTGTGGCAAAGTGCTGAAAAGTCGTGGCAAAGACGTGGCAAAGTACTGAAAAGTGTGGCAAAGTACTGAAAAGTTGTGGCGAAGTGCTGAAAAGTCGTGGCAAAGTACTGAAAAGTGTGGCAAAGTACTTAAAGGTTGTGGCAAAGTACTGAAAAGTAGTGGCAAAGTGCTGAAAAGTGTGGCAAAGTACTGGAAAGTTGTGGCAAAGTGCTGAAACGTTGTGGCAAAGTCCTGAAAAGTGTGGCAAAGTACTGAAAAGTTGGGGCAAAGTCGTGGCAAAGTACTGAAAAGTGTGGCAAAGTACTGAAAAGTTGTGGCAATGTGCTGAAAAGTCGAGGCAAAGTACTGAAAAGTTGTGGCAAAGTGCTGAAAAGTAGTGGCAAAGTACTGAAAGCAGTGGCAAAGTACTGAAAAGTGTGGCATAGTCGTGGCAAAGTACTGAAAAGAGTGGCAAAGTACTGAAAAGTTGTGGCAAAGTGCTGAAAAGTGTGGCAAAGTGCTGAAAAGTAGTGGCAAAGTGCTGAAAAGCCGTGGCAAAGTACTGAAAAGTGTGGCAAAGTACTGAAAAGTTGTGGCAAAGTGCTGAAAAGTAGTGGCAAACTACTGAAAAGCAGTGGCAAAGTGCCGAAAAGTGTGGCAAAGTACAGAAAAGTTGTGGCAAAGTCGTGGCAAAGTACTGAAAAGTGTGGCAAAGTACTGAAAAGTTGTGGCAAAGTGCTGACAAGTCGTGGCAAAGTACTGAAAAGTGTGGCAAAGTCCTGAAAAGTAGTGGCAAAGTGCACTAAATTGTGGCAAAGTACTGAAAAGTTGTGGCAAAGTGCTGAAAAGTAGTGGCAAAGTGCTGAAGAGCAGTTGCAAGGTACTTAAAAGTGTGGCAAAGTACTGAAAAGTTGTGGCGAAGTGCTGAAAAGTCGTGGCAAAGTACTGAAAAATGTGGCAAAGTACTTAAAAGTTGTGGCAAAGTACTGAAAAGTAGTGGCAAAGTGCTGAAAAGTGTGGCAAAGTACTGGAAAGTTGTGGCAAAGTGCTGAAACGTTGTGGCAAAGTGCTGAAAAGTGTGGCAAAGTACTGAAAAGTGTGGCAAAGTACTGGAAGGTTGTGGCAAAGTGCTGAAACGTTGTGGCAAAGTGCTGAAAAGTGTGGCAAAGTACTGAAAAGTTGTGGCAAAGTCGTGGCAAAGTACTGAAAAGTGTGGCAAAGTACTGAAAAGTTGAGGCAAAGTGCTGAAAAGTGTGGCAAAGTACTGGAAAGTTGTGGCAAATGCTGAAAAGTAGTAGCAAAGTGCTGAAAATTGTGGCAAAGTACTGAAAAGTTGTGGCAAAGTGCTGAAAAGTAGTGACAAAGTACTAAAGAGCAGTTGCAAAGTACTGAAAAGTGTGGCAAAGTACTGAAAAGTCGTGGCAAAGTACTGAAAAGTGTGTCAAAGTACTGAAAAGTTGTAGCAAAGTACTGAAAAGTGTGGCAAGGTACTGAAAAGTCGTGACAAAGTCGTGGCAAAGTACTGAAAAGTGTGGTAAAGTACTGAAAAGTTGTGGCAAAGTGCTGAAAAGTCGTGGCAAAGACGTGGCAAAGTACTGAAAAGTGTGGCAAAGTACTGAAAAGTTGTGGCGAAGTGCTGAAAAGTCGTGGCAAAGTACTGAAAAGTGTGGCAAAGTACTTAAAGGTTGTGGCAAAGTACTGAAAAGTAGTGGCAAAGTGCTGAAAAGTGTGGCAAAGTACTGGAAAGTTGTGGCAAAGTGCTGAAACGTTGTGGCAAAGTGCTGAAAAGTAGTGGCAAAGTACTGAAAAGCAGTGGCAAAGTACTGAAAAGTGTGGCATAGTCGTGGCAAAGTACTGAAAAGAGTGGCAAAGTACTGAAAAGTTGTTGCAAAGTGCTGAAAAGGGTGGTAAAGTGCTAAAAAGTAGTGGCCAAGTGCTGAAAAGCCGTGGCAAAGTACTGAAAAGTGTGGCAAAGTACTGAAAAGTTGTGGCAAAGTGCTGAAAAGTAGTGGCAAACTACTGAAAAGCAGTGGCAAAGTGCCGAAAAGTGTGGCAAAGTACAGAAAAGTTGTGGCAAAGTCGTGGCAAAGTACTGAAAAGTGTGGCAAAGTACTGAAAAGTTGTGGCAAAGTGCTGAAAAGTCGTGGCAAAGTACTGAAAAGTGTGGCAAAGTGCTGAAAAGTAGTGGCAAAGTGCACTAAATTGTGGCAAAGTACTGAAAAGTTGTGGCAAAGTGCTGAAAAGTAGTGGCAAAGTACTGAAGAGCAGTTGCAAGGTACTTAAAAGTGTGGCAAAGTACTGAAAAGTTGTGGCGAAGTCGTGGCAAAGTACTGAAAAGTGTGGCAAAGTACTGAAAAGTTGTGGCAATGTGCTGAAAAGTCGTGGCAAAGTACTGAAAAGTTGTGGCAAAGTGCTGAAAAGTAGTGGCAAAGTACTGAAAAGCAGTGGCAAAGTACTGAAAAGTGTGGCATAGTCGTGCCAAAGTACTGAAAAGAGTGGCAAAGTACTGAAAAGTTGTGGCAAAGTGCTGAAACGTTGTGGCAAAGTGCTGAAAAGTGTGGCAAAGTACTGAAAAGTTGTGGCATAGTCGTGGCAAAGTACTGAAAAGAGTGGCAAAGTACTGAAAAGTTGTGGCAAGGTGCTGAAAAGTGTGGCAAAGTACTGAAAAGTTGTGGCGGGGTCGTGGCAAAGTACTGAAAATTATGGCAAAGTACTGAAAAGTTGTGGAAAAGTGCTGAAAAGTCGTGGCAAAGTACTGAAAAGTGTGGCAAAGTACTGGAAAGTTGTGGCAAAGTGCTGAAACGTTGTGGCAAAGTCCTGAAAAGTGTGGCAAAGTACTGAAAAGTTGGGGCAAAGTCGTCGCAAAGTACTGAAAAGTGTGGCAAAGTACTGAAAAGTTGTGGCAATGTGCTGAAAAGTCGAGGCAAAGTACTGAAAAGTTGTGGCAAAGTGCTGAAAAGTAGTGGCAAAGTACTGAAAGCAGTGGCAAAGTACTGAAAAGTGTGGCATAGTCGTGGCAAAGTACTGAAAAGAGTGGCAAAGTACTGAAAAGTTGTGGCAAAGTGCTGAAAAGTGTGGCAAAGTGCTGAAAAGTAGTGGCAAAGTGCTGAAAAGCCGTGGCAAAGTACTGAAAAGTGTGGCAAAGTACTGAAAAGTTGTGGCAAAGTGCTGAAAAGTAGTGGCAAACTACTGAAAAGCAGTGGCAAAGTGCCGAAAAGTGTGGCAAAGTACAGAAAAGTTGTGGCAAAGTCGTGGCAAAGTACTGAAAAGTGTGGCAAAGTACTGAAAAGTTGTGGCAAAGTGCTGACAAGTCGTGGCAAAGTACTGAAAAGTGTGGCAAAGTCCTGAAAAGTAGTGGCAAAGTGAACTAAATTGTGGCAAAGTACTGAAAAGTTGTGGCAAAGTGCTGAAAAGTAGTGGCAAAGTGCTGAAGAGCAGTTGCAAGGTACTTAAAAGTGTGGCAAAGTACTGAAAAGTTGTGGCGAAGTGCTGAAAAGTCGTGGCAAAGTACTGAAAAATGTGGCAAAGTACTTAAAAGTTGTGGCAAAGTACTGAAAAGTAGTGGCAAAGTGCTGAAAAGTGTGGCAAAGTACTGGAAAGTTGTGGCAAAGTGCTGAAACGTTGTGGCAAAGTGCTGAAAAGTGTGGCAAAGTACTGAAAAGTGTGGCAAAGTACTGGAAGGTTGTGGCAAAGTGCTGAAACGTTGTGGCAAAGTGCTGAAAAGTGTGGCAAAGTACTGAAAAGTTGTGGCAAAGTCGTGGCAAAGTACTGAAAAGTGTGGCAAAGTACTGAAAAGTTGAGGCAAAGTGCTGAAAAGTGTGGCAAAGTACTGGAAAGTTGTGGCAAATGCTGAAAAGTAGTAGCAAAGTGCTGAAAATTGTGGCAAAGTACTGAAAAGTTGTGGCAAAGTGCTGAAAAGTCGTGGCAAAGTACTGAAAAGTGTGGCAAAGTGCTGAAAAGTAGTGGCAAAGTGCACTAAATTGTGGCAAAGTACTGAAAAGTTGTGGCAAAGTGCTGAAAAGTAGTGGCAAAGTACTGAAGAGCAGTTGCAAGGTACTTAAAAGTGTGGCAAAGTACTGAAAAGTTGTGGCGAAGTCGTGGCAAAGTACTGAAAAGTGTGGCAAAGTACTGAAAAGTTGTGGCAATGTGCTGAAAAGTCGTGGCAAAGTACTGAAAAGTTGTGGCAAAGTGCTGAAAAGTAGTGGCAAAGTACTGAAAAGCAGTGGCAAAGTACTGAAAAGTGTGGCATAGTCGTGCCAAAGTACTGAAAAGAGTGGCAAAGTACTGAAAAGTTGTGGCAAAGTGCTGAAACGTTGTGGCAAAGTGCTGAAAAGTGTGGCAAAGTACTGAAAAGTTGTGGCATAGTCGTGGCAAAGTACTGAAAAGAGTGGCAAAGTACTGAAAAGTTGTGGCAAGGTGCTGAAAAGTGTGGCAAAGTACTGAAAAGTTGTGGCGGGGTCGTGGCAAAGTACTGAAAATTATGGCAAAGTACTGAAAAGTTGTGGAAAAGTGCTGAAAAGTCGTGGCAAAGTACTGAAAAGTGTGGCAAAGTACTGGAAAGTTGTGGCAAAGTGCTGAAACGTTGTGGCAAAGTCCTGAAAAGTGTGGCAAAGTACTGAAAAGTTGGGGCAAAGTCGTCGCAAAGTACTGAAAAGTGTGGCAAAGTACTGAAAAGTTGTGGCAATGTGCTGAAAAGTCGAGGCAAAGTACTGAAAAGTTGTGGCAAAGTGCTGAAAAGTAGTGGCAAAGTACTGAAAGCAGTGGCAAAGTACTGAAAAGTGTGGCATAGTCGTGGCAAAGTACTGAAAAGAGTGGCAAAGTACTGAAAAGTTGTGGCAAAGTGCTGAAAAGTGTGGCAAAGTGCTGAAAAGTAGTGGCAAAGTGCTGAAAAGCCGTGGCAAAGTACTGAAAAGTGTGGCAAAGTACTGAAAAGTTGTGGCAAAGTGCTGAAAAGTAGTGGCAAACTACTGAAAAGCAGTGGCAAAGTGCCGAAAAGTGTGGCAAAGTACAGAAAAGTTGTGGCAAAGTCGTGGCAAAGTACTGAAAAGTGTGGCAAAGTACTGAAAAGTTGTGGCAAAGTGCTGACAAGTCGTGGCAAAGTACTGAAAAGTGTGGCAAAGTCCTGAAAAGTAGTGGCAAAGTGAACTAAATTGTGGCAAAGTACTGAAAAGTTGTGGCAAAGTGCTGAAAAGTAGTGGCAAAGTGCTGAAGAGCAGTTGCAAGGTACTTAAAAGTGTGGCAAAGTACTGAAAAGTTGTGGCGAAGTGCTGAAAAGTCGTGGCAAAGTACTGAAAAATGTGGCAAAGTACTTAAAAGTTGTGGCAAAGTACTGAAAAGTAGTGGCAAAGTGCTGAAAAGTGTGGCAAAGTACTGGAAAGTTGTGGCAAAGTGCTGAAACGTTGTGGCAAAGTGCTGAAAAGTGTGGCAAAGTACTGAAAAGTGTGGCAAAGTACTGGAAGGTTGTGGCAAAGTGCTGAAACGTTGTGGCAAAGTGCTGAAAAGTGTGGCAAAGTACTGAAAAGTTGTGGCAAAGTCGTGGCAAAGTACTGAAAAGTGTGGCAAAGTACTGAAAAGTTGAGGCAAAGTGCTGAAAAGTGTGGCAAAGTACTGGAAAGTTGTGGCAAATGCTGAAAAGTAGTAGCAAAGTGCTGAAAATTGTGGCAAAGTACTGAAAAGTTGTGGCAAAGTGCTGAAAAGTAGTGACAAAGTACTAAAGAGCAGTTGCAAAGTACTGAAAAGTGTGGCAAAGTACTGAAAAGTCGTGGCAAAGTACTGAAAAGTGTGTCAAAGTACTGAAAAGTTGTAGCAAAGTACTGAAAAGTGTGGCAAGGTACTGAAAAGTCGTGACAAAGTCGTGGCAAAGTACTGAAAAGTGTGGTAAAGTACTGAAAAGTTGTGGCAAAGTGCTGAAAAGTCGTGGCAAAGACGTGGCAAAGTACTGAAAAGTGTGGCAAAGTACTGAAAAGTTGTGGCGAAGTGCTGAAAAGTCGTGGCAAAGTACTGAAAAGTGTGGCAAAGTACTTAAAGGTTGTGGCAAAGTACTGAAAAGTAGTGGCAAAGTGCTGAAAAGTGTGGCAAAGTACTGGAAAGTTGTGGCAAAGTGCTGAAACGTTGTGGCAAAGTGCTGAAAAGTAGTGGCAAAGTACTGAAAAGCAGTGGCAAAGTACTGAAAAGTGTGCGATAGTCGTGGCAAAGTACTGAAAAGAGTGGCAAAGTACTGAAAAGTTGTTGCAAAGTGCTGAAAAGTGTGGCAAAGTGCTAAAAAGTAGTGGCCAAGTGCTGAAAAGCCGTGGCAAAGTACTGAAAAGTGTGGCAAAGTACTGAAAAGTTGTGGCAAAGTGCTGAAAAGTAGTGGCAAACTACTGAAAAGCAGTGGCAAAGTGCCGAAAAGTGTGGCAAAGTACAGAAAAGTTGTGGCAAAGTCGTGGCAAAGTACTGAAAAGTGTGGCAAAGTACTGAAAAGTTGTGGCAAAGTGCTGAAAAGTCGTGGCAAAGTACTGAAAAGTGTGGCAAAGTGCTGAAAAGTAGTGGCAAAGTGCACTAAATTGTGGCAAAGTACTGAAAAGTTGTGGCAAAGTGCTGAAAAGTAGTGGCAAAGTACTGAAGAGCAGTTGCAAGGTACTTAAAAGTGTGGCAAAGTACTGAAAAGTTGTGGCGAAGTCGTGGCAAAGTACTGAAAAGTGTGGCAAAGTACTGAAAAGTTGTAGCAATGTGCTGAAAATTCGTGGCAAAGTACTGAAAAGTTGTGGCAAAGTGCTGAAAAGTAGTGGCAAAGTACTGAAAAGCAGTGGCAAAGTACTGAAAAGTGTGGCATAGTCGTGGCAAAGTACTGAAAAGAGTGGCAAAGTACTGAAAAGTTGTGGCAAAGTGCTGAAACGTTGTGGCAAAGTGCTGAAAAGTGTGGCAAAGTACTGAAAAGTTGTGGCATAGTCGTGGCAAAGTACTGAAAAGAGTGGCAAAGTACTGAAAAGTTGTGGCAAGGTGCTGAAAAGTGTGGCAAAGTACTGAAAAGTTGTGGCGGGGTCGTGGCAAAGTACTGAAAATTATGGCAAAGTACTGAAAAGTTGTGGAAAAGTGCTGAAAAGTCGTGGCAAAGTACTGAAAAGTGTGGCAAAGTACTGGAAAGTTGTGGCAAAGTGCTGAAACGTTGTGGCAAAGTGCTGAAAAGTGTGGCAAAGTATTGAAAAGTTGTGGCAAAGTCGTGGCAAAGTACTGAAAAGTGTGGCAAAGTACTGAAAAGTTGTGGCAAAGTGCTGAAAAGTGTGGCAAAGTACTGGAAGGTTGTGGCAAAGTGCTGAAAAGTAGTAGCAAAGTGCTGAAAATTGTGGCAAAGTACTGAAAAGTTGTGGCAAAGTGCTGAAAAGTAGTGACAAAGTACTAAAGAGCAGTTGCAAAGTACTGAAAAGTGTGGCAAAGTACTGAAAAGTCGTGGCAAAGTACTGAAAAGTGTGTCAAAGTACTGAAAAGTTGTGGCAAAGTACTGAAAAGTGTGGCAAAGTACTGAAAAGTCGTGGCAAAGTCGTGGCAAAGTACTGAAAAGTGTGGCAAAGTACTGAAAAGTTGTGGCAAAGTGCTGAAAATTCGTGGCAAAGTCGTGGCAAAGTACTGAAAAGTGTGGCAAAGTACTGAAAAGTTGTGGCGAAGTGCTGAAAAGTCGTGGCAAAGTACTGAAAAGTGTGGCAAAGTACTTAAAGGTTGTGGCAAAGTACTGAAAAGTAGTGGCAAAGTGCTGAAAAGTGTGGCAAAGTACTGGAAAGTTGTGGCAAAGTGCTGAAACGTTGTGGCAAAGTCCTGAAAAGTGTGGCAAAGTACTGAAAAGTTGTGGCAAAGTCGTGGCAAAGTACTGAAAAGTGTGGCAAAGTACTGAAAAGCTGTGGCAATGTGCTGAAAAGTCGAGGCAAAGTACTGAAAAGTTGTGGCAAAGTGCTGAAAAGTAGTGGCAAAGTACTGAAAGCAGTGGCAAAGTACTGAAAAGTGTGGCATAGTCGTGGCAAAGTACTGAAAAGAGTGGCAAAGTACTGAAAAGTTGTGGCAAAGTGCTGAAAAGTGTGGCAAAGTGCTGAAAAGTAGTGGCAAAGTGCTGAAAAGCCGTGGCAAAGTACTGAAAAGTGTGGCAAAGTACTGAAAAGTTGTGGCAAAGTGCTGAAAAGTAGTGGCAAACTACTGAAAAGCAGTGGCAAAGTGCCGAAAAGTGTGGCAAAGTACAGAAAAGTTGTGGCAAAGTCGTGGCAAAGTACTGAAAAGTGTGGCAAAGTACTGAAAAGTTGTGGCAAAGTGCTGACAAGTCGTGGCAAAGTACTGAAAAGTGTGGCAAAGTCCTGAAAAGTAGTGGCAAAGTGCACTAAATTGTGGCAAAGTACTGAAAAGTTGTGGCAAAGTGCTGAAAAGTAGTGGCAAAGTGCTGAAGAGCAGTTGCAAGGTACTTAAAAGTGTGGCAAAGTACTGAAAAGTTGTGGCGAAGTGCTGAAAAGTCGTGGCAAAGTACTGAAAAATGTGGCAAAGTACTTAAAAGTTGTGGCAAAGTACTAAAAAGTAGTGGCAAAGTGCTGAAAAGTGTGGCAAAGTACTGGAAAGTTGTGGCAAAGTGCTGAAACGTTGTGGCAAAGTGCTGAAAAGTGTGGCAAAGTACTGAAAAGTGTGGCAAAGTACTGGAAGGTTGTGGCAAAGTGCTGAAACGTTGTGGCAAAGTGCTGAAAAGTGTGGCAAAGTACTGAAAAGTTGTGGCAAAGTCGTGGCAAAGTACTGAAAAGTGTGGCAAAGTACTGAAAAGTTGAGGCAAAGTGCTGAAAAGTGTGGCAAAGTACTGGAAAGTTGTGGCAAATGCTGAAAAGTAGTAGCAAAGTGCTGAAAATTGTGGCAAAGTACTGAAAAGTTGTGGCAAAGTGCTGAAAAGTAGTGACAAAGTACTAAAGAGCAGTTGCAAAGTACTGAAAAGTGTGGCAAAGTACTGAAAAGTCGTGGCAAAGTACTGAAAAGTGTGTCAAAGTACTGAAAAGTTGTAGCAAAGTACTGAAAAGTGTGGCAAGGTACTGAAAAGTCGTGACAAAGTCGTGGCAAAGTACTGAAAAGTGTGGTAAAGTACTGAAAAGTTGTGGCAAAGTGCTGAAAAGTCATGGCAAAGACGTGGCAAAGTACTGAAAAGTGTGGCAAAGTACTGAAAAGTTGTGGCGAAGTGCTGAAAAGTCGTGGCAAAGTACTGAAAAGTGTGGCAAAGTACTTAAAGGTTGTGGCAAAGTACTGAAAAGTAGTGGCAAAGTGCTGAAAAGTGTGGCAAAGTACTGGAAAGTTGTGGCAAAGTGCTGAAACGTTGTGGCAAAGTGCTGAAAAGTAGTGGCAAAGTACTGAAAAGCAGTGGCAAAGTACTGAAAAGTGTGGCATAGTCGTGGCAAAGTACTGAAAAGTTGTGGCGAAGTGCTGAAAAGTCGTGGCAAAGTACTGAAAAATGTGGCAAAGTACTTAAAAGTTGTGGCAAAGTACTGAAAAGTAGTGGCAAAGTGCTGAAAAGTGTGGCAAAGTACTGGAAAGTTGTGGCAAAGTGCTGAAACGTTGTGGCAAAGTGCTGAAAAGTGTGGCAAAGTACTGAAAAGTGTGGCAAAGTACTGGAAGGTTGTGGCAAAGTGCTGAAACGTTGTGGCAAAGTGCTGAAAAGTGTGGCAAAGTACTGAAAAGTTGTGGCAAAGTCGTGGCAAAGTACTGAAAAGTGTGGCAAAGTACTGAAAAGTTGAGGCAAAGTGCTGAAAAGTGTGGCAAAGTACTGGAAAGTTGTGGCAAATGCTGAAAAGTAGTAGCAAAGTGCTGAAAATTGTGGCAAAGTACTGAAAAGTTGTGGCAAAGTGCTGAAAAGTAGTGACAAAGTACTAAAGAGCAGTTGCAAAGTACTGAAAAGTGTGGCAAAGTACTGAAAAGTCGTGGCAAAGTACTGAAAAGTGTGTCAAAGTACTGAAAAGTTGTAGCAAAGTACTGAAAAGTGTGGCAAGGTACTGAAAAGTCGTGACAAAGTCGTGGCAAAGTACTGAAAAGTGTGGTAAAGTACTGAAAAGTTGTGGCAAAGTGCTGAAAAGTCGTGGCAAAGACGTGGCAAAGTACTGAAAAGTGTGGCAAAGTACTGAAAAGTTGTGGCGAAGTGCTGAAAAGTCGTGGCAAAGTACTGAAAAGTGTGGCAAAGTACTTAAAGGTTGTGGCAAAGTACTGAAAAGTAGTGGCAAAGTGCTGAAAAGTGTGGCAAAGTACTGGAAAGTTGTGGCAAAGTGCTGAAACGTTGTGGCAAAGTGCTGAAAAGTAGTGGCAAAGTACTGAAAAGCAGTGGCAAAGTACTGAAAAGTGTGGCATAGTCGTGGCAAAGTACTGAAAAGAGTGGCAAAGTACTGAAAAGTTGTTGCAAAGTGCTGAAAAGTGTGGTAAAGTGCTAAAAAGTAGTGACCAAGTGCTGAAAAGCCGTGGCAAAGTACTGAAAAGTGTGGCAAAGTACTGAAAAGTTGTGGCAAAGTGCTGAAAAGTAGTGGCAAACTACTGAAAAGCAGTGGCAAAGTGCCGAAAAGTGTGGCAAAGTACAGAAAAGTTGTGGCAAAGTCGTGGCAAAGTACTGAAAAGTGTGGCAAAGTACTGAAAAGTTGTGGCAAAGTGCTGAAAAGTCGTGGCAAAGTACTGAAAAGTGTGGCAAAGTGCTGAAAAGTAGTGGCAAAGTGCACTAAATTGTGGCAAAGTACTGAAAAGTTGTGGCAAAGTGCTGAAAAGTAGTGGCAAAGTACTGAAGAGCAGTTGCAAGGTACTTAAAAGTGTGGCAAAGTACTGAAAAGTTGTGGCGAAGTCGTGGCAAAGTACTGAAAAGTGTGGCAAAGTACTGAAAAGTTGTGGCAATGTGCTGAAAAGTCGTGGCAAAGTACTGAAAAGTTGTGGCAAAGTGCTGAAAAGTAGTGGCAAAGTACTGAAAAGCAGTGGCAAAGTACTGAAAAGTGTGGCATAGTCGTGGCAAAGTACTGAAAAGAGTGGCAAAGTACTGAAAAGTTGTGGCAAAGTGCTGAAACGTTGTGGCAAAGTGCTGAAAAGTGTGGCAAAGTACTGAAAAGTTGTGGCATAGTCGTGGCAAAGTACTGAAAAGAGTGGCAAAGTACTGAAAAGTTGTGGCAAGGTGCTGAAAAGTGTGGCAAAGTACTGAAAAGTTGTGGCGGGGTCGTGGCAAAGTACTGAAAATTATGGCAAAGTACTGAAAAGTTGTGGAAAAGTGCTGAAAAGTCGTGGCAAAGTACTGAAAAGTGTGGCAAAGTACTGGAAAGTTGTGGCAAAGTGCTGAAACGTTGTGGCAAAGTCCTGAAAAGTGTGGCAAAGTACTGAAAAGTTGGGGCAAAGTCGTCGCAAAGTACTGAAAAGTGTGGCAAAGTACTGAAAAGTTGTGGCAATGTGCTGAAAAGTCGAGGCAAAGTACTGAAAAGTTGTGGCAAAGTGCTGAAAAGTAGTGGCAAAGTACTGAAAGCAGTGGCAAAGTACTGAAAAGTGTGGCATAGTCGTGGCAAAGTACTGAAAAGAGTGGCAAAGTACTGAAAAGTTGTGGCAAAGTGCTGAAAAGTGTGGCAAAGTGCTGAAAAGTAGTGGCAAAGTGCTGAAAAGCCGTGGCAAAGTACTGAAAAGTGTGGCAAAGTACTGAAAAGTTGTGGCAAAGTGCTGAAAAGTAGTGGCAAACTACTGAAAAGCAGTGGCAAAGTGCCGAAAAGTGTGGCAAAGTACAGAAAAGTTGTGGCAAAGTCGTGGCAAAGTACTGAAAAGTGTGGCAAAGTACTGAAAAGTTGTGGCAAAGTGCTGACAAGTCGTGGCAAAGTACTGAAAAGTGTGGCAAAGTCCTGAAAAGTAGTGGCAAAGTGAACTAAATTGTGGCAAAGTACTGAAAAGTTGTGGCAAAGTGCTGAAAAGTAGTGGCAAAGTGCTGAAGAGCAGTTGCAAGGTACTTAAAAGTGTGGCAAAGTACTGAAAAGTTGTGGCGAAGTGCTGAAAAGTCGTGGCAAAGTACTGAAAAATGTGGCAAAGTACTTAAAAGTTGTGGCAAAGTACTGAAAAGTAGTGGCAAAGTGCTGAAAAGTGTGGCAAAGTACTGGAAAGTTGTGGCAAAGTGCTGAAACGTTGTGGCAAAGTGCTGAAAAGTGTGGCAAAGTACTGAAAAGTGTGGCAAAGTACTGGAAGGTTGTGGCAAAGTGCTGAAACGTTGTGGCAAAGTGCTGAAAAGTGTGGCAAAGTACTGAAAAGTTGTGGCAAAGTCGTGGCAAAGTACTGAAAAGTGTGGCAAAGTACTGAAAAGTTGAGGCAAAGTGCTGAAAAGTGTGGCAAAGTACTGGAAAGTTGTGGCAAATGCTGAAAAGTAGTAGCAAAGTGCTGAAAATTGTGGCAAAGTACTGAAAAGTTGTGGCAAAGTGCTGAAAAGTAGTGACAAAGTACTAAAGAGCAGTTGCAAAGTACTGAAAAGTGTGGCAAAGTACTGAAAAGTCGTGGCAAAGTACTGAAAAGTGTGTCAAAGTACTGAAAAGTTGTAGCAAAGTACTGAAAAGTGTGGCAAGGTACTGAAAAGTCGTGACAAAGTCGTGGCAAAGTACTGAAAAGTGTGGTAAAGTACTGAAAAGTTGTGGCAAAGTGCTGAAAAGTCGTGGCAAAGACGTGGCAAAGTACAGAAAAGTGTGGCAAAGTACTGAAAAGTTGTGGCGAAGTGCTGAAAAGTCGTGGCA
Source organism: Saccoglossus kowalevskii (assembly GCF_978046115.1). NCBI lineage: Eukaryota > Metazoa > Hemichordata > Enteropneusta > Harrimaniidae > Saccoglossus > Saccoglossus kowalevskii. Next base: position 4,564 of record NW_028188800.1, on the reverse strand, counting down.
AAGTACTGAAAAGTGTGGCAAAGTACTTAAAGGTTGTGGCAAAGTACTGAAAAGTAGTGGCAAAGTGCTGAAAAGTGTGGCAAAGTACTGGAAAGTTGTGGCAAAGTGCTGAAACGTTGTGGCAAAGTGCTGAAAAGTAGTGGCAAAGTACTGAAAAGCAGTGGCAAAGTACTGAAAAGTGTGCGATAGTCGTGGCAAAGTACTGAAAAGAGTGGCAAAGTACTGAAAAGTTGTTGCAAAGTGCTGAAAAGTGTGGCAAAGTGCTAAAAAGTAGTGGCCAAGTGCTGAAAAGCCGTGGCAAAGTACTGAAAAGTGTGGCAAAGTACTGAAAAGTTGTGGCAAAGTGCTGAAAAGTAGTGGCAAACTACTGAAAAGCAGTGGCAAAGTGCCGAAAAGTGTGGCAAAGTACAGAAAAGTTGTGGCAAAGTCGTGGCAAAGTACTGAAAAGTGTGGCAAAGTACTGAAAAGTTGTGGCAAAGTGCTGAAAAGTCGTGGCAAAGTACTGAAAAGTGTGGCAAAGTGCTGAAAAGTAGTGGCAAAGTGCACTAAATTGTGGCAAAGTACTGAAAAGTTGTGGCAAAGTGCTGAAAAGTAGTGGCAAAGTACTGAAGAGCAGTTGCAAGGTACTTAAAAGTGTGGCAAAGTACTGAAAAGTTGTGGCGAAGTCGTGGCAAAGTACTGAAAAGTGTGGCAAAGTACTGAAAAGTTGTAGCAATGTGCTGAAAAGTCGTGGCAAAGTACTGAAAAGTTGTGGCAAAGTGCTGAAAAGTAGTGGCAAAGTACTGAAAAGCAGTGGCAAAGTACTGAAAAGTGTGGCATAGTCGTGGCAAAGTACTGAAAAGAGTGGCAAAGTACTGAAAAGTTGTGGCAAAGTGCTGAAACGTTGTGGCAAAGTGCTGAAAAGTGTGGCAAAGTACTGAAAAGTTGTGGCATAGTCGTGGCAAAGTACTGAAAAGAGTGGCAAAGTACTGAAAAGTTGTGGCAAGGTGCTGAAAAGTGTGGCAAAGTACTGAAAAGTTGTGGCGGGGTCGTGGCAAAGTACTGAAAATTATGGCAAAGTACTGAAAAGTTGTGGAAAAGTGCTGAAAAGTCGTGGCAAAGTACTGAAAAGTGTGGCAAAGTACTGGAAAGTTGTGGCAAAGTGCTGAAACGTTGTGGCAAAGTGCTGAAAGTGTGGCAAAGTATTGAAAAGTTGTGGCAAAGTCGTGGCAAAGTACTGAAAAGTGTGGCAAAGTACTGAAAAGTTGTGGCAAAGTGCTGAAAAGTGTGGCAAAGTACTGGAAGGTTGTGGCAAAGTGCTGAAAAGTAGTAGCAAAGTGCTGAAAATTGTGGCAAAGTACTGAAAAGTTGTGGCAAAGTGCTGAAAAGTAGTGACAAAGTACTAAAGAGCAGTTGCAAAGTACTGAAAAGTGTGGCAAAGTACTGAAAAGTCGTGGCAAAGTACTGAAAAGTGTGTCAAAGTACTGAAAAGTTGTGGCAAAGTACTGAAAAGTGTGGCAAAGTACTGAAAAGTCGTGGCAAAGTCGTGGCAAAGTACTGAAAAGTGTGGCAAAGTACTGAAAAGTTGTGGCAAAGTGCTGAAAATTCGTGGCAAAGTCGTGGCAAAGTACTGAAAAGTGTGGCAAAGTACTGAAAAGTTGTGGCGAAGTGCTGAAAAGTCGTGGCAAAGTACTGAAAAGTGTGGCAAAGTACTTAAAGGTTGTGGCAAAGTACTGAAAAGTAGTGGCAAAGTGCTGAAAAGTGTGGCAAAGTACTGGAAAGTTGTGGCAAAGTGCTGAAACGTTGTGGCAAAGTCCTGAAAAGTGTGGCAAAGTACTGAAAAGTTGTGGCAAAGTCGTGGCAAAGTACTGAAAAGTGTGGCAAAGTACTGAAAAGCTGTGGCAATGTGCTGAAAAGTCGAGGCAAAGTACTGAAAAGTTGTGGCAAAGTGCTGAAAAGTAGTGGCAAAGTACTGAAAGCAGTGGCAAAGTACTGAAAAGTGTGGCATAGTCGTGGCAAAGTACTGAAAAGAGTGGCAAAGTACTGAAAAGTTGTGGCAAAGTGCTGAAAAGTGTGGCAAAGTGCAGAAAAGTAGTGGCAAAGTGCTGAAAAGCCGTGGCAAAGTACTGAAAAGTGTGGCAAAGTACTGAAAAGTTGTGGCAAAGTGCTGAAAAGTAGTGGCAAACTACTGAAAAGCAGTGGCAAAGTGCCGAAAAGTGTGGCAAAGTACAGAAAAGTTGTGGCAAAGTCGTGGCAAAGTACTGAAAAGTGTGGCAAAGTACTGAAAAGTTGTGGCAAAGTGCTGACAAGTCGTGGCAAAGTACTGAAAAGTGTGGCAAAGTCCTGAAAAGTAGTGGCAAAGTGCACTAAATTGTGGCAAAGTACTGAAAAGTTGTGGCAAAGTGCTGAAAAGTAGTGGCAAAGTGCTGAAGAGCAGTTGCAAGGTACTTAAAAGTGTGGCAAAGTACTGAAAAGTTGTGGCGAAGTGCTGAAAAGTCGTGGCAAAGTACTGAAAAATGTGGCAAAGTACTTAAAAGTTGTGGCAAAGTACTAAAAAGTAGTGGCAAAGTGCTGAAAAGTGTGGCAAAGTACTGGAAAGTTGTGGCAAAGTGCTGAAACGTTGTGGCAAAGTGCTGAAAAGTGTGGCAAAGTACTGAAAAGTGTGGCAAAGTACTGGAAGGTTGTGGCAAAGTGCTGAAACGTTGTGGCAAAGTGCTGAAAAGTGTGGCAAAGTACTGAAAAGTTGTGGCAAAGTCGTGGCAAAGTACTGAAAAGTGTGGCAAAGTACTGAAAAGTTGAGGCAAAGTGCTGAAAAGTGTGGCAAAGTACTGGAAAGTTGTGGCAAATGCTGAAAAGTAGTAGCAAAGTGCTGAAAATTGTGGCAAAGTACTGAAAAGTTGTGGCAAAGTGCTGAAAAGTAGTGACAAAGTACTAAAGAGCAGTTGCAAAGTACTGAAAAGTGTGGCAAAGTACTGAAAAGTCGTGGCAAAGTACTGAAAAGTGTGTCAAAGTACTGAAAAGTTGTAGCAAAGTACTGAAAAGTGTGGCAAGGTACTGAAAAGTCGTGACAAAGTCGTGGCAAAGTACTGAAAAGTGTGGTAAAGTACTGAAAAGTTGTGGCAAAGTGCTGAAAAGTCATGGCAAAGACGTGGCAAAGTACTGAAAAGTGTGGCAAAGTACTGAAAAGTTGTGGCGAAGTGCTGAAAAGTCGTGGCAAAGTACTGAAAAGTGTGGCAAAGTACTGAAAAGTCGTGGCAAAGTACTGAAAAGTGTGGCAAAGTACTGAAAAGTTGTGGCGAAGTAATGAAAAGTAGTGGCAAATTGTTGAAAAGTTGTGGCAAAGTCGTGGCAAAGTACTGAAAAGTGTGGCAAAGTGCTGAAGAGCAGTTGCAAGGTACTTAAAAGTGTGGCAAAGTACTGAAAAGTTGTGGCGAAGTGCTGAAAAGTCGTGGCAAAGTACTGAAAAATGTGGCAAAGTACTTAAAAGTTGTGGCAAAGTACTGAAAAGTAGTGGCAAAGTGCTGAAAAGTGTGGCAAAGTACTGGAAAGTTGTGGCAAAGTGCTGAAACGTTGTGGCAAAGTGCTGAAAAGTGTGGCAAAGTACTGAAAAGTGTGACAAAGTACTGGAAGGTTGTGGCAAAGTGCTGAAACGTTGTGGCAAAGTGCTGAAAAGTGTGGCAAAGTACTGAAAAGTTGTGGCAAAGTCGTGGCAAAGTACTGAAAAGTGTGGCAAAGTACTGAAAAGTTGAGGCAAAGTGCTGAAAAGTGTGGCAAAGTACTGGAAAGTTGTGGCAAATGCTGAAAAGTAGTAGCAAAGTGCTGAAAATTGTGGCAAAGTACTGAAAAGTTGTGGCAAAGTGCTGAAAAGTAGTGACAAAGTACTAAAGAGCAGTTGCAAAGTACTGAAAAGTGTGGCAAAGTACTGAAAAGTCGTGGCAAAGTACTGAAAAGTGTGTCAAAGTACTGAAAAGTTGTAGCAAAGTACTGAAAAGTGTGGCAAGGTACTGAAAAGTCGTGACAAAGTCGTGGCAAAGTACTGAAAAGTGTGGTAAAGTACTGAAAAGTTGTGGCAAAGTGCTGAAAAGTCATGGCAAAGACGTGGCAAAGTACTGAAAAGTGTGGCAAAGTACTGAAAAGTTGTGGCGAAGTGCTGAAAAGTCGTGGCAAAGTACTGAAAAGTGTGGCAAAGTACTTAAAGGTTGTGGCAAAGTACTGAAAAGTAGTGGCAAAGTGCTGAAAAGTGTGGCAAAGTACTGGAAAGTTGTGGCAAAGTGCTGAAACGTTGTGGCAAAGTGCTGAAAAGTAGTGGCAAAGTACTGAAAAGCAGTGGCAAAGTACTGAAAAGTGTGGCATAGTCGTGGCAAAGTACTGAAAAGAGTGGCAAAGTACTGAAAAGTTGTGGCAAAGTGCTGAAAAGTGTGGCAAAGTGCTAAAAAGTAGTGGCCAAGTGCTGAAAAGCCGTGGCAAAGTACTGAAAAGTGTGGCAAAGTACTGAAAAGTTGTGGCAAAGTGCTGAAAAGTAGTGGCAAACTACTGAAAAGCAGTGGCAAAGTGCCGAAAAGTGTGGCAAAGTACAGAAAAGTTG
>NW_028188799.1:0-29785 GCF_978046115.1 Saccoglossus kowalevskii | reverse complement strand
ACGACTTTTCAGCACTTCGCCACTACTTTTCATTACTTTGCCACACTTTTCAGCACTTTGCCACAACTTTTCAGTACTTTGCTACACTTTTCAGTACTTTGCCACAACTTTTCAGTACTTTGCCACACTTTTCAGTACTTTGCCACGACTTTGCAGCACTTTGCCACACTTTTCAGCACTTTGCAACAACTTTTCAGTACTTTGCCACACTTTTCAGTTCTTTGCCACGACTTTGCAGCACTTTGCCACTCTTTTCAGTACTTTGCCACGACTTTGCCACAACTCTTCAGTACTTTGCCACACTTTTCAGTACTTTGCCACGACTTTTCAGCACTTTGCCACAACTTTTCAGTACTTTGTCACACTTTTCAGTACTTTGCCACGACTTTGCCACGACTTTTCAGTACTTTGCCACTACTTTTCAGAACTTTGCCACAACTTTTCAGTACTTTGCCACACTTTTCAGCACTTTGCCACAACTTTTCAGTACTTTGCCACACTTTTCAGCACTTTGCCACAACTTTTCAGTACTTTGCCACACTTTTCAGTACTTTGCCACGACTTTGCAGCACTTTGCCACTCTTTTCAGTACTTTGCCACGACTTTGCCACAACTTTTCAGTACTTTGCCATACTTTTCAGTACTTTGCCACTACTTTTCAGCACTTCGCCACTACTTTTCAGTACTTTGCCACTCTTTTCAGCGCTTTGCCACAACTTTTCAGTCCTTTGCCACACTTTTCAGCATTTGCCACGACTTTGCAGCACTTTGCCACACTTTTCAGCACTTTGCCACAACTTTTCATCACTTTGCCACTCTTTTCAGTACTTTGCCACGTCTTTGCCACAACTCCTCAGTACTTTGCCACACTTTTCAGTACTTTGCCACGACTTTTCAGTACTTTGCCACTACTTTTCAGCACTTTGCCAGAACTTTTCAGTACTTTGCCACACTTTTCAGCACTTTGCCACAACTTTTCAGTACTTTGCCACAATTTTCAGCACTTTGCCACTACTTTTCAGTACTTTGCCACACTTTTCAGTACTTTGCCACGACTTTTCAGCACTTCGCCACAACTTTTCAGTACTTTGCCACACTTTTCAGTACTTTGCCAAGACTTTGCCACAATTTTCAGCACTTTGCCACTACTTTTCAGTACTTTACCACTCTTTTCAGTACTTTGCCACGACTTTTCAGCACTTCGCCACTACTTTTCAGTACTTTGCTACACTTTTCAGTACTTTGCCACAACTTTTCAGTACTTTGCCACACTTTTCAGTACTTTGCCACGACTTTGCAGCACTTTGCCACACTTTTCAGCACTTTGCAACAACTTTTCAGTACTTTGCCACACTTTTCAGTTCTTTGCCACGACTTTGCAGCACTTTGCCACTCTTTTCAGTACTTTGCCACGACTTTGCCACAACTCTTCAGTACTTTGCCACACTTTTCAGTACTTTGCCACGACTTTGCAGCACTTTGCCACTCTTTTCAGTACTTTGCCACGACTTTGCCACAACTCTTCAGTACTTTGCCACACTTTTCAGTACTTTGCCACGACTTTTCAGTACTTTGCCACGACTTTTCAGTACTTTGCCACTACTTTTCAGCACTTTGCCACAACTTTTCAGTACTTTGCCACACTTTTCAGCACTTTGCCACAACTTTTCAGTACTTTGCCACACTTTTCAGCACTTACCACTACTTTTCAGTACTTTGCCACACTTTTCAGTACTTTGCCACGACTTTTCAGCACTTCGCCACAAAATTTCAGTACTTTGCCACACTTTTCAGTACTTTGCCACGACTTTGACACAACTTTTCAGTACTTTGCCACTCTTTTCAGTACTTTGCCACGACTTTGCCACAATTTTTCAGTACTTTGCCTCACTTTTCAGTACTTTGCCACGACTTTGCCACAACTTTTCAGTACTTTGCCACTCTTTTCAGTACTTTGCCACCACTTTGCCACAACTTTTCAGTACTTTGCCACACTTTCCAGTACTTTGCCACGACTTTTCAGCACTTCGCCACTACTTTTCAGTACTTTGCCACACTTTTCAGCACTTTGCCACAACTTTTCAGTACTTTGCTACACTTTTCAGTACTTTGCCACAACTTTTCAGTACTTTGCCACACTTTTCAGTACTTTGCCACGACTTTGCAGCACTTTGCCACACTTTTCAGTACTTTGCAACAACTTTTCAGTACTTTGCGACACTTTTCAGTTCTTTGCCACGACTTTGCAGCACTTTGCCACACTTTTCAGTACTTTGCCACGACTTTGCAGCACTTTGCCACTCTTTTCAGTACTTTGCCACGACTTTGCCACAACTGTTCAGTACTTTGCCACACTTTTCAGTACTTTGCCACGACTTTTCAGCACTTCGCCACTACTTTTCAGTACTTTGCCACACTTTTCAGCGCTTTGCCACAACTTTTCAGTCCTTTGCCACACTTTTCAGCACTTTGCCACGACTTTGCAGCACTTTGCCACACTTTTCAGCACTTTGCCACAACTTTTCAGCACTTTGCCACTCTTTTCAGTACTTTGCCACGACTTTGCCACAACTCCTCAGTACTTTGCCACACTTTTCAATACTTTGCCACGACTTTTCAGTACTTTGCCACTACTTTTCAGCACTTTGCCACAACTTTTCAGTACTTTGCCACACTTTTCAGCACTTTGCCACAACTTTTCAGTACTTTGCCACAATTTTCAGCACTTTGCCACTACTTTTCAGTACTTTGCCACACTTTTCAGTACTTTGCCATGACTTTTCAGCTCTTCGCCACTACTTTTCAGTACTTTGCTACACTTTTCAGTACTTTGCCACAACTTTTCAGTACTTTGCCACACTTTTCAGTACTTTGCCACGACTTTGCAGCACTTTGCCACACTTTTCAGCACTTTGCAACAACTTTTCAGTACTTTGCCACACTTTTCAGTTATTTGCCACGACTTTGCAGCACTTTGCCACTCTTTTCAGTACTTTGCCACGACTTTGCCACAACTCTTCAGTACTTTGCCACACTTTTCAGTACTTTGCCACGACTTTTCAGCACTTTGCCACAACTTTTCAGTACTTTGTCACACTTTTCAGTACTTTGCCACGACTTTTCAGTACTTTGCCACTACTTTTCAGAACTTTGCCACAACTTTTCAGTACTTTGCCACACTTTTCAGCACTTTGCCACAACTTTTCAGTACTTTGCCACACTTTTCAGCACTTTGCCACAACTTTTCAATACTTTGCCACACTTTTCAGCACTTTGCCACAACTTTTCAGTACTTTGCCACACTTTTCAGTTCTTTGCCACGACTTTGCAGCACTTTGCCACTCTTTTCAGTACTTTGCCACGACTTTGCCACAACTCTTCAGTACTTTGCCACACTTTTCAGTACTTTGCCACGACTTTTCAGCACTTTGCCATTCTTTTCAGTACTTTGCCACGACTTTGCCACAACTTTTCAGTACTTTGCCACACTTTTCAGTACTTTGCCACGACTTTTCAGTACTTTGCCACTACTTTTCAACACTTTGCCACAACTTTTCAGTACTTTGCCACGACTTTGTAGCACTTTGCCACTCTTTTCAGTACTTTGCCACGACTTTGCCACAACTCTTCAGTACTTTGCCACACTTTTCAGTACTTTGCCACGACTTTTCAGTACTTTGCCACTACTTTTCAGCACTTTGCCACAACTTTTCAGTACTTTGCCACACTTTTCAGCACTTTGCCACAACTTTTCAGTACTTTGCCACACTTTTCAGCACTTTACCACTACTTTTCAGTACTTTGCCACACTTTTCAGTACTTTGCCACGACTTTTCAGCACTTCGCCACAAAATTTCAGTACTTTGCCACACTTTTCAGTACTTTGCCACGACTTTGCAGCACTTTGCCACACTTTTCAGCACTTTGCAACAACTTTTCAGTACTTTGCCACAACTTTTCAGTACTTTGCCACACTTTTCAGCACTTTGCCACAACTTTTCAGTACTTTGCCACACTTTTCAGTTCTTTGCCACGACTTTGCAGCACTTTGCCACTCTTTTCAGTACTTTGCCACGACTTTGCCACAACTCTTCAGTACTTTGCCACACTTTTCAGTACTTTGCCACGACTTTGCCACGACTTTTCAGTACTTTGCCACTACTTTTCAGAACTTTGCCACAACTTTTCAGTACTTTGCCACACTTTTCAGCACTTTGCCACAACTTTTCATTACTTTGCCACACTTTTCAGCACTTTGCCACAACTTTTCAGTACTTTGCCACACTTTTCAGTACTTTGCCACGACTTTGCAGCACTTTGCCACTCTTTTCAGTACTTTGCCACGACTTTGCCACAACTTTTCAGTACTTTGCCACACTTTTCAGTACTTTGCCACTACTTTTCAGCACTTCGCCACTACTTTTCAGCACTTTGCCACAACTTTTCAGTACTTTGCCACACTTTTCAGCACTTTACCACTACTTTTCAGTACTTTGCCACACTTTTCACTACTTTGCCACGACTTTTCAGCACTTCGCCACAAAATTTCAGTACTTTGCCACACTTTTCAGTACTTTGCCACGACTTTGCAGCACTTTGCCACACTTTTCAGCACTTTGCAACAACTTTTCAGTACTTTGCCACAACTTTTCAGTACTTTGCCACACTTTTCAGCACTTTGCCACAACTTTTCAGTACTTTGCCACACTTTTCAGTTCTTTGCCACGACTTTGCAGCACTTTGCCACTCTTTTCAGTACTTTGCCACGACTTTGCCACAACTCTTCAGTACTTTGCCACACTTTTCAGTACTTTGCCACGACTTTTCAGCACTTTGCCATTCTTTTCAGTACTTTGCCACGAATTTGCCACAACTCTTCAGTACTTTACCACTACTTTTCAGTACTTTGCCACACTTTTCAGTACTTTGCCACTACTTTTCAACACTTTGCCACAACTTTTCAGTACTTTGCCACGACTTTGCAGCACTTTGCCACTCTTTTCAGTACTTTGCCACGACTTTGCCACAACTCTTCAGTACTTTGCCACACTTTTCAGTACTTTGCCACGACTTTTCAGTACTTTGCCACTACTTTTCAGCACTTTGCCACAACTTTTCAGTACTTTGCCACACTTTTCAGCACTTTGCCACAACTTTTCTGTACTTTGCACACTTTTCAGCACTTTACCACTACTTTTCAGTACTTTGCCACACTTTTCAGTACTTTGCCACGACTTTTCAGCACTTCGCCACAAAATTTCAGTACTTTGCCACACTTTTCAGTACTTTACCACGACTTTGCAGCACTTTGCCACACTTTTCAGCACTTTGCAACAACTTTTCAGTGTTTTGCCACACTTTTCAGTTCTTTGCCACGACTTTGCAGCACTTTGCCACTCTTTTCTGTACTTTGCCACGACTTTGCCACAACTCTTCAGTACTTTGTCACACTTTTCAGTACTTTGCCACGACTTTGCCACGACTTTTCTACTTTGCCACACTTTTCAGTACTTTGCCACGACTTTTCAGCACTTCGCCGCTACTTTTCAGTACTTTGCCACACTTTTCAGCGCTTTGCCACAACTTTTCAGTCCTTTGCCACACTTTTCAGAACTTTGCCACGACTTTGCAGCACTTTGCCACACTTTTCAGCACTTTGCCACAACTTTTCATCACTTTGCCACTCTTTTCAGTACTTTGCCACGACTTTGCCACAACTCCTCAGTACTTTGCCACACTTTTCAGTACTTTGCCACGACTTTTCAGTACTTTGCCACTACTTTTCAGCACTTTGCCAGAACTTTTCAGTACTTTGCCACACTTTTCAGCACTTTGCCACAACTTTTCAGTACTTTGCCACACTTTTCAGTACTTTGCCACGACTTTTCAGCACTTCGCCACAACTTTTCAGTACTTTGCTACACTTTTCAGTACTTTGCCACAACTTTTCAGTACTTTGCCACACTTTTCAGTACTTTGCCACGACTTTGCAGCACTTTGCCACACTTTTCAGCACTTTGCAACAACTTTTCAGTACTTTGCCACACTTTTCAGTTCTTTGCCACGACTTTGCAGCACTTTGCCACTCTTTTCAGTACTTTGCCACGACTTTGCCACAACTCTTCAGTACTTTGCCACACTTTTCGGTACTTTGCCACGACTTTTCAGCACTTTGCCACAACTTTTCAGTACTTTGTCACACTTTTCAGTACTTTGCCACGACTTTGCCACGACTTTTCAGTACTTTGCCACTACTTTTCAGAACTTTGCCACAACTTTTCAGTACTTTGCCACACTTTTCAGCACTTTGCCACAACTTTTCAATACTTTGCCACACTTTTCAGCACTTTGCCACAACTTTTCAGTACTTTGCCACACTTTTCAGTTCTTTGCCACGACTTTGCAGCACTTTGCCACTCTTTTCAGTACTTTGCCACGACTTTGCCACAACTCTTCAGTACTTTGCCACACTTTTCAGTACTTTGCCACGACTTTTCAGCACTTTGCCATTCTTTTCAGTACTTTGCCACGACTTTGCCACAACTTTTCAGTACTTTGCCACACTTTTCAGTACTTTGCCACGACTTTTCAGTACTTTGCCACTACTTTTCAACACTTTGCCACAACTTTTCAGTACTTTGCCACGACTTTGTAGCACTTTGCCACTCTTTTCAGTACTTTGCCACGACTTTGCCACAACTCTTCAGTACTTTGCCACACTTTTCAGTACTTTGCCACGACTTTTCAGTACTTTGCCACTACTTTTCAGCACTTTGCCACAACTTTTCAGTACTTTGCCACACTTTTCAGCACTTTGCCACAACTTTTCAGTACTTTGCCACACTTTTCAGCACTTTACCACTACTTTTCAGTACTTTGCCACACTTTTCAGTACTTTGCCACGACTTTTCAGCACTTCGCCACAAAATTTCAGTACTTTGCCACACTTTTCAGTACTTTGCCACGACTTTGCAGCACTTTGCCACACTTTTCAGCACTTTGCAACAACTTTTCAGTACTTTGCCACAACTTTTCAGTACTTTGCCACACTTTTCAGCACTTTGCCACAACTTTTCAGTACTTTGCCACACTTTTCAGTTCTTTGCCACGACTTTGCAGCACTTTGCCACTCTTTTCAGTACTTTGCCACGACTTTGCCACAACTCTTCAGTACTTTGCCACACTTTTCAGTACTTTGCCACGACTTTGCCACGACTTTTCAGTACTTTGCCACTACTTTTCAGAACTTTGCCACAACTTTTCAGTACTTTGCCACACTTTTCAGCACTTTGCCACAACTTTTCATTACTTTGCCACACTTTTCAGCACTTTGCCACAACTTTTCAGTACTTTGCCACACTTTTCAGTACTTTGCCACGACTTTGCAGCACTTTGCCACTCTTTTCAGTACTTTGCCACGACTTTGCCACAACTTTTCAGTACTTTGCCACACTTTTCAGTACTTTGCCACTACTTTTCAGCACTTCGCCACTACTTTTCAGCACTTTGCCACAACTTTTCAGTACTTTGCCACACTTTTCAGCACTTTACCACTACTTTTCAGTACTTTGCCACACTTTTCACTACTTTGCCACGACTTTTCAGCACTTCGCCACAAAATTTCAGTACTTTGCCACACTTTTCAGTACTTTGCCACGACTTTGCAGCACTTTGCCACACTTTTCAGCACTTTGCAACAACTTTTCAGTACTTTGCCACAACTTTTCAGTACTTTGCCACACTTTTCAGCACTTTGCCACAACTTTTCAGTACTTTGCCACACTTTTCAGTTCTTTGCCACGACTTTGCAGCACTTTGCCACTCTTTTCAGTACTTTGCCACGACTTTGCCACAACTCTTCAGTACTTTGCCACACTTTTCAGTACTTTGCCACGACTTTTCAGCACTTTGCCATTCTTTTCAGTACTTTGCCACGAATTTGCCACAACTCTTCAGTACTTTACCACTACTTTTCAGTACTTTGCCACACTTTTCAGTACTTTGCCACTACTTTTCAACACTTTGCCACAACTTTTCAGTACTTTGCCACGACTTTGCAGCACTTTGCCACTCTTTTCAGTACTTTGCCACGACTTTGCCACAACTCTTCAGTACTTTGCCACACTTTTCAGTACTTTGCCACGACTTTTCAGTACTTTGCCACTACTTTTCAGCACTTTGCCACAACTTTTCAGTACTTTGCCACACTTTTCAGCACTTTGCCACAACTTTTCTGTACTTTGCACACTTTTCAGCACTTTACCACTACTTTTCAGTACTTTGCCACACTTTTCAGTACTTTGCCACGACTTTTCAGCACTTCGCCACAAAATTTCAGTACTTTGCCACACTTTTCAGTACTTTACCACGACTTTGCAGCACTTTGCCACACTTTTCAGCACTTTGCAACAACTTTTCAGTGTTTTGCCACACTTTTCAGTTCTTTGCCACGACTTTGCAGCACTTTGCCACTCTTTTCTGTACTTTGCCACGACTTTGCCACAACTCTTCAGTACTTTGTCACACTTTTCAGTACTTTGCCACGACTTTGCCACGACTTTTCTACTTTGCCACACTTTTCAGTACTTTGCCACGACTTTTCAGCACTTCGCCGCTACTTTTCAGTACTTTGCCACACTTTTCAGCGCTTTGCCACAACTTTTCAGTCCTTTGCCACACTTTTCAGAACTTTGCCACAACTTTTCATCACTTTGCCACTCTTTTCAGTACTTTGCCACGACTTTGCCACAACTCCTCAGTACTTTGCCACACTTTTCAGTACTTTGCCACGACTTTTCAGTACTTTGCCACTACTTTTCAGCACTTTGCCAGAACTTTTCAGTACTTTGCCACACTTTTCAGCACTTTGCCACAACTTTTCAGTACTTTGCCACACTTTTCAGTACTTTGCCACGACTTTTCAGCACTTCGCCACAAGTTTTCAGTACTTTGCTACACTTTTCAGTACTTTGCCACAACTTTTCAGTACTTTGCCACACTTTTCAGTACTTTGCCACGACTTTGCAGCACTTTGCCACACTTTTCAGCACTTTGCAACAACTTTTCAGTACTTTGCCACACTTTTCAGTTCTTTGCCACGACTTTGCAGCACTTTGCCACTCTTTTCAGTACTTTGCCACGACTTTGCCACAACTCTTCAGTACTTTGCCACACTTTTCGGTACTTTGCCACGACTTTTCAGCACTTTGCCACAACTTTTCAGTACTTTGTCACACTTTTCAGTACTTTGCCACGACTTTGCCACGACTTTTCAGTACTTTGCCACTACTTTTCAGAACTTTGCCACAACTTTTCAGTACTTTGCCACACTTTTCAGTACTTTGCCACGACTTTGCAGCACTTTGCCACACTTTTCAGCACTTTGCAACAACTTTTCAGTACTTTGCCACACTTTTCAGTTCTTTGCCACGACTTTGCAGCACTTTGCCACTCTTTTCAGTACTTTGCCACGACTTTGCCACAACTCTTCAGTACTTTGCCACGACTTTTCAAGCACTTTGCCATTCTTTTCAGTACTTTGCCACGACTTTGCCACAACTTTTCAGTACTTTGCCACACTTTTCAGTACTTTGCCACGACTTTTCAGTACTTTGCCACTACTTTTCAACACTTTGCCACAACTTTTCAGTACTTTGCCACGACTTTGTAGCACTTTGCCACTCTTTTCAGTACTTTGCCACGACTTTGCCACAACTCTTCAGTACTTTGCCACACTTTTCAGTACTTTGCCACGACTTTTCAGTACTTTGCCACTACTTTTCAGCACTTTGCCACAACTTTTCAGTACTTTGCCACACTTTTCAGCACTTTGCCACAACTTTTCAGTACTTTGCCACACTTTTCAGCACTTTACCACTACTTTTCAGTACTTTGCCACACTTTTCAGTACTTTGCCACGACTTTTCAGCACTTCGCCACAAAATTTCAGTACTTTGCCACACTTTTCAGTACTTTGCCACGACTTTGCAGCACTTTGCCACACTTTTCAGCACTTTGCAACAACTTTTCAGTACTTTGCCACAACTTTTCAGTACTTTGCCACACTTTTCAGCACTTTGCCACAACTTTTCAGTACTTTGCCACACTTTTCAGTTCTTTGCAACGACTTTGCAGCACTTTGCCACTCTTTTCAGTACTTTGCCACGACTTTGCCACAACTCTTCAGTACTTTGCCACACTTTTCAGTACTTTGCCACGACTTTGCCACGACTTTTCAGTACTTTGCCACTACTTTTCAGAACTTTGCCACAACTTTTCAGTACTTTACCACACTTTTCAGCACTTTGCCACAACTTTTCATTACTTTGCCACACTTTTCAGCACTTTGCCACAACTTTTCAGTACTTTGCCACACTTTTCAGTACTTTGCCACGACTTTGCAGCACTTTGCCACTCTTTTCAGTACTTTGCCACGACTTTGCCACAACTTTTCAGTACTTTGCCACACTTTTCAGTACTTTGCCACTACTTTTCAGCACTTCGCCACTACTTTTCAGCACTTTGCCACAACTTTTCAGTACTTTGCCACACTTTTCAGCACTTTACCACTACTTTTCAGTACTTTGCCACACTTTTCACTACTTTGCCACGACTTTTCAGCACTTCGCCACAAAATTTCAGTACTTTGCCACACTTTTCAGTACTTTGCCACGACTTTGCAGCACTTTGCCACACTTTTCAGCACTTTGCAACAACTTTTCAGTACTTTGCCACAACTTTTCAGTACTTTGCCACACTTTTCAGCACTTTGCCACAACTTTTCAGTACTTTGCCACACTTTTCAGTTCTTTGCCACGACTTTGCAGCACTTTGCCACTCTTTTCAGTACTTTGCCACGACTTTGCCACAACTCTTCAGTACTTTGCCACACTTTTCAGTACTTTGTCACGACTTTTCAGCACTTTGCCATTCTTTTCAGTACTTTGCCACGAATTTGCCACAACTCTTCAGTACTTTACCACTACTTTTCAGTACTTTGCCACACTTTTCAGTACTTTGCCACTACTTTTCAACACTTTGCCACAACTTTTCAGTACTTTGCCACGACTTTGCAGCACTTTGCCACTCTTTTCAGTACTTTGCCACGACTTTGCCACAACTCTTCAGTACTTTGCCACACTTTTCAGTACTTTGCCACGACTTTTCAGTACTTTGCCACTACTTTTCAGCACTTTGCCACAACTTTTCAGTACTTTGCCACACTTTTCAGCACTTTGCCACAACTTTTCTGTACTTTGCACACTTTTCAGCACTTTACCACTACTTTTCAGTACTTTGCCACACTTTTCAGTACTTTGCCACGACTTTTCAGCACTTCGCCACAAAATTTCAGTACTTTGCCACACTTTTCAGTACTTTACCACGACTTTGCAGCACTTTGCCACACTTTTCAGCACTTTGCAACAACTTTTCAGTGTTTTGCCACACTTTTCAGTTCTTTGCCACGACTTTGCAGCACTTTGCCACTCTTTTCTGTACTTTGCCACGACTTTGCCACAACTCTTCAGTACTTTGTCACACTTTTCAGTACTTTGCCACGACTTTGCCACGACTTTTCTACTTTGCCACACTTTTCAGTACTTTGCCACGACTTTTCAGCACTTCGCCGCTACTTTTCAGTACTTTGCCACACTTTTCAGCGCTTTGCCACAACTTTTCAGTCCTTTGCCACACTTTTCAGAACTTTGCCACAACTTTTCATCACTTTGCCACTCTTTTCAGTACTTTGCCACGACTTTGCCACAACTCCTCAGTACTTTGCCACACTTTTCAGTACTTTGCCACGACTTTTCAGTACTTTGCCACTACTTTTCAGCACTTTGCCAGAACTTTTCAGTACTTTGCCACACTTTTCAGCACTTTGCCACAACTTTTCAGTACTTTGCCACACTTTTCAGTACTTTGCCACGACTTTTCAGCACTTCGCCACAACTTTTCAGTACTTTGCTACACTTTTCAGTACTTTGCCACAACTTTTCAGTACTTTGCCACACTTTTCAGTACTTTGCCACGACTTTGCAGCACTTTGCCACACTTTTCAGCACTTTGCAACAACTTTTCAGTACTTTGCCACACTTTTCAGTTCTTTGCCACGACTTTGCAGCACTTTGCCACTCTTTTCAGTACTTTGCCACGACTTTGCCACAACTCTTCAGTACTTTGCCACACTTTTCGGTACTTTGCCACGACTTTTCAGCACTTTGCCACAACTTTTCAGTACTTTGTCACACTTTTCAGTACTTTGCCACGACTTTGCCACGACTTTTCAGTACTTTGCCACTACTTTTCAGAACTTTGCCACAACTTTTCAGTACTTTGCCACACTTTTCAGTACTTTGCCACGACTTTTCAGTACTTTGCCACTACTTTTCAGCACTTTGCCACAACTTTTCAGTACTTTGCCACACTTTTCAGCACTTTGCCACAACTTTTCTGTACTTTGCACACTTTTCAGCACTTTACCACTACTTTTCAGTACTTTGCCACACTTTTCAGTACTTTGCCACGACTTTTCAGCACTTCGCCACAAAATTTCAGTACTTTGCCACACTTTTCAGTACTTTACCACGACTTTGCAGCACTTTGCCACACTTTTCAGCACTTTGCAACAACTTTTCA
Source organism: Saccoglossus kowalevskii (assembly GCF_978046115.1). Classification (NCBI taxonomy): domain Eukaryota; kingdom Metazoa; phylum Hemichordata; class Enteropneusta; family Harrimaniidae; genus Saccoglossus; species Saccoglossus kowalevskii. Next base: position 17,146 of record NW_028188799.1, on the reverse strand, counting down.
GTGTTTTGCCACACTTTTCAGTTCTTTGCCACGACTTTGCAGCACTTTGCCACTCTTTTCTGTACTTTGCCACGACTTTGCCACAACTCTTCAGTACTTTGTCACACTTTTCAGTACTTTGCCACGACTTTGCCACGACTTTTCTACTTTGCCACACTTTTCAGTACTTTGCCACGACTTTTCAGCACTTCGCCGCTACTTTTCAGTACTTTGCCACACTTTTCAGCGCTTTGCCACAACTTTTCAGTCCTTTGCCACACTTTTCAGAACTTTGCCACGACTTTGCAGCACTTTGCCACACTTTTCAGCACTTTGCCACAACTTTTCATCACTTTGCCACTCTTTTCAGTACTTTGCCACGACTTTGCCACAACTCCTCAGTACTTTGCCACACTTTTCAGTACTTTGCCACGACTTTTCAGTACTTTGCCACTACTTTTCAGCACTTTGCCAGAACTTTTCAGTACTTTGCCACACTTTTCAGCACTTTGCCACAACTTTTCAGTACTTTGCCACACTTTTCAGTACTTTGCCACGACTTTTCAGCACTTCGCCACAACTTTTCAGTACTTTGCTACACTTTTCAGTACTTTGCCACAACTTTTCAGTACTTTGCCACACTTTTCAGTACTTTGCCACGACTTTGCAGCACTTTGCCACACTTTTCAGCACTTTGCAACAACTTTTCAGTACTTTGCCACACTTTTCAGTTCTTTGCCACGACTTTGCAGCACTTTGCCACTCTTTTCAGTACTTTGCCACGACTTTGCCACAACTCTTCAGTACTTTGCCACACTTTTCGGTACTTTGCCACGACTTTTCAGCACTTTGCCACAACTTTTCAGTACTTTGTCACACTTTTCAGTACTTTGCCACGACTTTGCCACGACTTTTCAGTACTTTGCCACTACTTTTCAGAACTTTGCCACAACTTTTCAGTACTTTGCCACACTTTTCAGCACTTTGCCACAACTTTTCATTACTTTGCCACACTTTTCAGCACTTTGCCACAACTTTTCAGTACTTTGCCACACTTTTCAGTACTTTGCCACGACTTTGCAGCACTTTGCCACTCTTTTCAGTACTTTGCCACGACTTTGCCACAACTTTTCAGTACTTTGCCACACTTTTCAGTACTTTGCCACTACTTTTCAGCACTTCGCCACTACTTTTCAGTACTTTGCCACTCTTTTCAGCGCTTTGCCACAACTTTTCAGTCCTTTGCCACACTTTTCAGCATTTGCCACGACTTTGCAGCACTTTGCCACACTTTTCAGCACTTTGCCACAACTTTTCATCACTTTGCCACTCTTCAGTACTTTGCCACGACTTTGCCACAACTCCTCAGTACATTGCCACACTTTTCAGTACTTTGCCACGACTTTTCAGTACTTTGCCACTACTTTTCAGCACTTTGCCAGAACTTTTCAGTACTTTGCCACACTTTTCAGCACTTTGCCACAACTTTTCAGTACTTTGCCACAATTTTCAGCACTTTGCCACTACTTTTCAGTACTTTGCCACACTTTATAGTACTTTGCCACGACTTTTCAGCACTTCGCCACAACTTTTCAGTACTTTGCCACACTTTTCAGTACTTTGCCACGAATTTGCCACAACTTTTCAGTACTTTGCCACTCTTTTCAGTACTTTGCCACGACTTTGCCACAACTTTTCAGTACTTTGCCACACTTTTCAGCACTTTGCCACAACTTTTCAGTACTTTGCCACAATTTTCAGCACTTTGCCACTACTTTTCAGTACTTTGCCACACTTTTCAGTACTTTGCCACGACTTTTCAGCACTTCGCCACAACTTTTCAGTACTTTGCCACACTTTTCAGTACTTTGCCACGACTTTGCCACAACTTTTCAGTACTTTGCCACTCTTTTCAGTACTTTGCCACGACTTTGCCACAATTTTCAGCACTTTGCCACTACTTTTCAGTACTTTGCCACGACTTTTCAGCACTTCGCCACTACTTTTCAGTACTTTGCTACACTTTTCAGTACTTTGCCACAACTTTTCAGTACATTGCCACACTTTTCAGTACTTTGCCACGACTTTACAGCACTTTGCCACACTTTTCAGCACTTTGCAACAACTTTTCAGTACTTTGCCACACTTTTCAGTTCTTTGCCACGACTTTGCAGCACTTTGCCACTCTTTTCAGTACTTTGCCACGACTTTGCCACAACTCTTCAGTACTTTGCCACACTTTTCAGTACTTTGCCACGACTTTTCAGCACTTTGCCATTCTTTTCAGTACTTTGCCACGACTTTGCCACAACTCTTCAGTACTTTGCCACACTTTTCAGTACTTTGCCACGACTTTTCAGTACTTTGCCACTACTTTTCAACACTTTGCCACAACTTTTCAGTACTTTGCCACGACTTTGCAGCACTTTGCCACTCTTTTCAGTACTTTGCCACGACTTTGCCACAACTCTTCAGTACTTTGCCACACTTTTCAGTACTTTGCCACTCTTTTCGGTACTTTGCCACGATTTTGCCACAACTTTTCAGTGCTTTGCCACACTTTTCAGCACTTTGCCACAACTTTTCAGTACTTAGCCACACTTTTCAGTACTTTGCCACGACTTTTCAGCACTTCGCCACAACTTTTCAGCACTTTGCCACAACTTTTCAGTACTTTGCCACACTTTTCAGCACTTTGCAACAACTTTTCAGTACTTTGCCACACTTTTCAGTTCTTTGCCACGACTTTGCAGCACTTTGCCACTCTTTTCAGTACTTTGCCACGACTTTGCCACAACTCTTCAGTACTTTGCCACACTTTTCAGTACTTTGCCACGACTTTTCAGCACTTTGCCACAACTTTTCAGTACTTTGTCACACTTTTCAGTACTTTGCCACGACTTTGCCACGACTTTTCAGTACTTTGCCACTACTTTTCAGAACTTTGCCACAACTTTTCAGTACTTTGCCACACTTTTCAGCACTTTGCCACAACTTTTCAGTACTTTGCCACACTTTTCAGCACTTTGCCACAACTTTTCAGTACTTTGCCACACTTTTCAGTACTTTGCCACGACTTTGCAGCACTTTGCCACTCTTTTCAGTACTTTGCCACGACTTTGCCACAACTTTTCAGTACTTTGCCATACTTTTCAGTACTTTGCCACTACTTTTCAGCACTTCGCCACTACTTTTCAGTACTTTGCCACTCTTTTCAGCGCTTTGCCACAACTTTTCAGTCCTTTGCCACACTTTTCAGCATTTGCCACGACTTTGCAGCACTTTGCCACACTTTTCAGCACTTTGCCACAACTTTTCAGTACTTTGCCACGACTTTGCCACAACTTTTCAGTACTTTGCCTCACTTTTCAGTACTTTGCCACGACTTTGCCACAACTTTTCAGTACTTTGCCAATCTTTTCAGTACTTTGTCCCGACTTTGCCACAACTTTTCAGTACTTTGCCACTCTTTTCAGTACTTTGCCACGACTTTGCCACAACTTTTCAGTACTTTGCCTCACTTTTCAGTACTTTGCCACGACTTTGCCACAACTTTTCAGTACTTTGCCACTCTTTTCAGTACTTTGCCACCACTTTGCCACAACTTTTCAGTACTTTGCCACACTTTCCAGTACTTTGCCACGACTTTTCAGCACTTCGCCACTACTTTTCAGTACTTTGCCACACTTTTCAGCACTTTGCCACAACTTTTCAGTACTTTGCTACACTTTTCAGTACTTTGCCACAACTTTTCAGTACTTTGCCACACTTTTCAGTACTTTGCCACGACTTTGCAGCACTTTGCCACACTTTTCAGCACTTTGCAACAACTTTTCAGTACTTTGCCACACTTTTCAGTTCTTTGCCACGACTTTGCAGCACTTTGCCACTCTTTTCAGTACTTTGCCACGACTTTGCCACAACTCTTCAGTACTTTGCCACACTTTTCAGTACTTTGCCACGACTTTTCAGCACTTTGCCACAACTTTTCAGTACTTTGTCACACTTTTCAGTACTTTGCCACGACTTTGCCACGACTTTTCAGTACTTTGCCACTACTTTTCAGAACTTTGCCACAACTTTTCAGTACTTTGCCACACTTTTCAGCACTTTTGCCACAACTTTTCAGTACTTTGCCACACTTTTCAGCACTTTGCCACAACTTTTCAGTACTTTGCCACACTTTTCAGTACTTTGCCACGACTTTGCAGCACTTTGCCACTCTTTTCAGTACTTTGCCACGACTTTGCCACAACTTTTCAGTACTTTGCCATACTTTTCAGTACTTTGCCACTACTTTTCAGCACTTCGCCACTACTTTTCAGTACTTTGCCACTCTTTTCAGCGCTTTGCCACAACTTTTCAGTCCTTTGCCACACTTTTCAGCATTTGCCACGACTTTGCAGCACTTTGCCACACTTTTCAGCACTTTGCCACAACTTTTCATCACTTTGCCACTCTTTTCAGTACTTTTCCACGACTTTGCCACAACTCCTCAGTACTTTGCCACACTTTTCAGTACTTTGCCACGACTTTTCAGAACTTTGCCACTACTTTTCAGCACTTTGCCAGAACTTTTCAGTACTTTGCCACACTTTTCAGCACTTTGCCACAACTTTTCAGTACTTTGCCACAATTTTCAGCACTTTGCCACTACTTTTCAGTACTTTACCACACTTTTCAGTACTTTGCCAAGACTTTTCAGCACTTCGCCACAACTTTTCAGTACTTTGCTACACTTTTCAGTACTTTGCCACAACTTTTCAGTACTTTGCCACACTTTTCAGTACTTTGCCACGACTTTGCAGCACTTTGCCACACTTTTCAGCACTTTGCAACAACTTTTCAGTACTTTGCCACACTTTTCAGTTCTTTGCCACGACTTTGCAGCACTTTGCCACTCTTTTCAGTACTTTGCCACGACTTTGCCACAACTCTTCAGTACTTTGCCACACTTTTCAGTACTTTGCCACGACTTTTCAGCACTTTGCCACAACTTTTCAGTACTTTGTCACACTTTTCAGTACTTTGCCACGACTTTGCCACGACTTTTCAGTACTTTGCCACTACTTTTCAGAACTTTGCCACAACTTTTCAGTACTTTGCCATACTTTTCAGCACTTTGCTACAACTTTTCATTACTTTGCCACACTTTTCAGCACTTTGCCACAACTTTTCAGTACTTTGCCACACTTTTCAGTACTTTGCCACGACTTTGCAGCACTTTGCCACTCTTTTCAGTACTTTGCCACGACTTTGCCACAACTTTTCAGTACTTTGCCACACTTTTCAGTACTTTGCCACTACTTTTCAGCACTTCGCCACTACTTTTCAGTACTTTGCCACTCTTTTCAGCGCTTTGCCACAACTTTTCAGTCCTTTGCCACACTTTTCAGCATTTGCCACGACTTTGCAGCACTTTGCCACACTTTTCAGCACTTTGCCACAACTTTTCATCACTTTGCCACACTTTTCAGTACTTTGCCACGAATTTGCCACAACTTTTCAGTACTTTGCCACTCTTTTCAGTACTTTGCCACGACTTTGCCACAACTTTTCAGTACTTTGCCACACTTTTCAGCACTTTGCCACAACTTTTCAGTACTTTGCCACAATTTTCAGCACTTTGCCACTACTTTTCAGTACTTTGCCACACTTTTCAGTACTTTGCCACGACTTTTCAGCACTTCGCCACAACTTTTCAGTACTTTGCCACACTTTTCAGTACTTTGCCACGACTTTGCCACAACTTTTCAGTACTTTGCCACTCTTTTCAGTACTTTGCCACGACTTTGCCACAATTTTCAGCACTTTGCCACTACTTTTCAGTACTTTGCCACGACTTTTCAGCACTTCGCCACTACTTTTCAGTACTTTGCTACACTTTTCAGTACTTTGCCACAACTTTTCAGTACATTGCCACACTTTTCAGTACTTTGCCACGACTTTACAGCACTTTGCCACACTTTTCAGCACTTTGCAACAACTTTTCAGTACTTTGCCACACTTTTCAGTTCTTTGCCACGACTTTGCAGCACTTTGCCACTCTTTTCAGTACTTTGCCACGACTTTGCCACAACTCTTCAGTACTTTGCCACACTTTTCAGTACTTTGCCACGACTTTTCAGCACTTTGCCATTCTTTTCAGTACTTTGCCACGACTTTGCCACAACTCTTCAGTACTTTGCCACACTTTTCAGTACTTTGCCACGACTTTTCAGTACTTTGCCACTACTTTTCAACACTTTGCCACAACTTTTCAGTACTTTGCCACGACTTTGCAGCACTTTGCCACTCTTTTCAGTACTTTGCCACGACTTTGCCACAACTCTTCAGTACTTTGCCACACTTTTCAGTACTTTGCCACTCTTTTCGGTACTTTGCCACGATTTTGCCACAACTTTTCAGTGCTTTGCCACACTTTTCAGCACTTTGCCACAACTTTTCAGTACTTAGCCACACTTTTCAGTACTTTGCCACGACTTTTCAGCACTTCGCCACAACTTTTCAGCACTTTGCCACAACTTTTCAGTACTTTGCCACACTTTTCAGTACTTTGCAACGACTTTGCCACGACTTTTCAGCACTTTGCCACGACTTTGCAGCACTTTGCCACTCTTTTCAGTACTTTGCCACGACTTTGCCACAACTCTTCAGTACTTTGCCACACTTTTCAGTACTTTGCCACGACTTTTCAGTACTTTGCCACTACTTTTCAGCACTTTGCCACTACTTTTCAGTACTTTGCCACACTTTTCAGTACTTTGCCACGACTTTTCAGCACTTCGCCACAAAATTTCAGTACTTTGCCACACTTTTCAGTACTTTGTCCCGACTTTGCCACAACTTTTCAGTACTTTGCCACTCTTTTCAGTACTTTGCCACGACTTTGCCACAACTTTTCAGTACTTTGCCTCACTTTTCAGTACTTTGCCACGACTTTGCCACAACTTTTCAGTACTTTGCCACAACTTTTCAGTACTTTGCCACACTTTCCAGTACTTTGCCACGACTTTTCAGCACTTCGCCACTACTTTTCATTACTTTGCCACACTTTTCAGCACTTTGCCACAACTTTTCAGTACTTTGCTACACTTTTCAGTACTTTGCCACAACTTTTCAGTACTTTGCCACACTTTTCAGTACTTTGCCACGACTTTGCAGCACTTTGCCACACTTTTCAGCACTTTGCAACAACTTTTCAGTACTTTGCCACACTTTTCAGTTCTTTGCCACGACTTTGCAGCACTTTGCCACTCTTTTCAGTACTTTGCCACGACTTTGCCACAACTCTTCAGTACTTTGCCACACTTTTCAGTACTTTGCCACGACTTTTCAGCACTTTGCCACAACTTTTCAGTACTTTGTCACACTTTTCAGTACTTTGCCACGACTTTGCCACGACTTTTCAGTACTTTGCCACTACTTTTCAGAACTTTGCCACAACTTTTCAGTACTTTGCCACACTTTTCAGCACTTTGCCACAACTTTTCAGTACTTTGCCACACTTTTCAGCACTTTGCCACAACTCTTCAGTACTTTGCCACACTTTTCAGTACTTTGCCACGACTTTTCAGTACTTTGCCACTACTTTTCAACACTTTGCCACAACTTTTCAGTACTTTGCCACGACTTTGCAGCACTTTGCCACTCTTTTCAGTACTTTGCCACGACTTTGCCACAACTCTTCAGTACTTTGCCACACTTTTCAGTACTTTGCCACTCTTTTCAGTACTTTGCCACGATTTTGCCACAACTTTTCAGTGCTTTGCCACACTTTTCAGCACTTTGCCACAACTTTTCAGTACTTAGCCACACTTTTCAGTACTTTGCCACGACTTTTCAGCACTTCGCCACAACTTTTCAGCACTTTGCCACAACTTTTCAGTACTTTGCCACACTTTTCAGTACTTTGCAACGACTTTGCCACGACTTTTCAGCACTTTGCCACGACTTTGCAGCACTTTGCCACTCTTTTCAGTACTTTGCCACGACTTTGCCACAACTCTTCAGTACTTTGCCACAATTTTCAGTACTTTGCCACGACTTTTCAGTACTTTGCCACTACTTTTCAGCACTTTGCCACAACTTTTCAGTACTTTGCCACACTTTTCAGCACTTTGCCACAACTTTTCAGTACTTTGCCACACTTTTCAGCACTTTACCACTACTTTTCAGTACTTTGCCACACTTTTCAGTACTTTGCCACGACTTTTCAGCACTTCGCCACAAAATTTCAGTACTTTGCCACACTTTTCAGTACTTTGTCCCGACTTTGCCACAACTTTTCAGTACTTTGCCACTCTTTTCAGTACTTTGCCACGACTTTGCCACAACTTTTCAGTACTTTGCCTCACTTTTCAGTACTTTGCCACGACTTTGCCACAACTTTTCAGTACTTTGCCACTCTTTTCAGTACTTTGCCACCACTTTGCCACAACTTTTCAGTACTTTGCCACACTTTCCAGTACTTTGCCACGACTTTTCAGCACTTCGCCACTACTTTTCAGTACTTTGCCACACTTTTCAGCACTTTGCCACAACTTTTCAGTACTTTGCTACACTTTTCAGTACTTTGCCACAACTTTTCAGTACTTTGCCACACTTTTCAGTACTTTGCCACGACTTTGCAGCACTTTGCCACACTTTTCAGCACTTTGCAACAACTTTTCAGTACTTTGCCACACTTTTCAGTACTTTGCCACGACTTTGCAGCACTTTGCCACTCTTTTCAGTACTTTGCCACGACTTTGCCACAACTCTTCAGTACTTTGCCACACTTTTCAGTACTTTGCCACGACTTTTCAGCACTTTGCCACAACTTTTCAGTACTTTGTCACTCTTTTCAGTACTTTGCCACGACTTTGCCACGACTTTTCAGTACTTTGCCACTACTTTTCAGAACTTTGCCACAACTTTTCAGTACTTTGCCACACTTTTCAGCACTTTGCCACAACTTTTCAGTACTTTGCCACACTTTTCAGCACTTTGCCACAACTTTTCAGTACTTTGCCACACTTTTCAGTACTTTGCCACGACTTTGCAGCACTTTGCCACTCTTTTCAGTACTTTGCCACGACTTTGCCACAACTTTTCAGTACTTTGCCACACTTTTCAGTACTTTGCCACTACTTTTCAGCACTTCGCCACTACTTTTCAGTACTTTGCCACTCTTTTCAGCGCTTTGCCACAACTTTTCAGTCCTTTGCCACACTTTTCAGCATTTGCCACGACTTTGCAGCACTTTGCCACACTTTTCAGTACTTTGCCACGACTTTGCCACAACTTTTCAGTACTTTGCCACTCTTTTCAGTACTTTGCCACCACTTTGCCACAACTTTTCAGTACTTTGCCACACTTTCCAGTACTTTGCCACGACTTTTCAGCACTTCGCCACTACTTTTCAGTACTTTGCCACACTTTTCAGCACTTTGCCACAACTTTTCAGTACTTTGCTACACTTTTCAGTACTTTGCCACAACTTTTCAGTACTTTGCCACACTTTTCAGTACTTTGCCACGACTTTGCAGCACTTTGCCACACTTTTCAGCACTTTGCAACAACTTTTCAGTACTTTGCCACACTTTTCACTTCTTTGCCACGACATTGCAGCACTTTGCCACTCTTTTCAGTACTTTGCCACGACTTTGCCACAACTCTTCAGTACTTTGCCACACTTTTCAGTACTTTGCCACGACTTTTCAGCACTTTGCCACAACTTTTCAGTACTTTGTCACACTTTTCAGTACTTTGCCACGACTTTGCCACGACTTTTCAGTACTTTGCCACTACTTTTCAGAACTTTGCCACAACTTTTCAGTACTTTGCCACACTTTTCAGCACTTTGCCACAACTTTTCATTACTTTGCCACACTTTTCAGCACTTTGCCACAACTTTTCAGTACTTTGCCACACTTTTCAGTTCTTTGCCACGACTTTGCAGCACTTTGCCACTCTTTTCAGTACTTTGCCACGACTTTTCCACAACTTTTCAGTACTTTGCCACACTTTTCAGTACTTTGCCACTACTTTTCAGCACTTCGCCACTACTTTTCAGTACTTTGCCACTCTTTTCAGCGCTTTGCCACAACTTTTCAGCACTTCGCCACAACTTTTCAGTACTTTGCCACACTTTTCAGTACTTTGCCACGACTTTGCCACAACTTTTCAGTACTTTGCCACTCTTTTCAGTACTTTGCCACGACTTTGCCACAATTTTCAGCACTTTGCCACTACTTTTCAGTACTTTGCCACACTTTTCAGTACTTTGCCACGACTTTTCAGCACTTCGCCACTACTTTTCAGTACTTTGCTACACTTTTCAGTACTTTGCCACAACTTTTCAGTACATTGCCACACTTTTCAGTATTTTGCCACGACTTTACAGCACTTTGCCACACTTTTCAGCACTTTGCAACAACTTTTCAGTACTTTGCCACACTTTTCAGTTCTTTGCCACGACTTTGCAGCACTTTGCCACTCTTTTCAGTACTTTGCCACGACTTTGCCACAACTCTTCAGTACTTTGCCACACTTTTCAGTACTTTGCCACGACTTTTCAGCACTTTGCCATTCTTTTCAGTACTTTGCCACGGCTTTGCCACAACTCTTCAGTACTTTGCCACACTTTTCAGTACTTTGCCACGACTTTTCAGTACTTTGCCACTACTTTTCAACACTTTGCCACAACTTTTCAGTACTTTGCCACGACTTTGCAGCACTTTGCCACTCTTTTCAGTACTTTGCCACGACTTTGCCACAACTCTTCAGTACTTTGCCACACTTTTCAGTACTTTGCCACTCTTTTCAGTACTTTGCCACGATTTTGCCACAACTTTTCAGTGCTTTGCCACACTTTTCAGCACTTTGCCACAACTTTTCAGTACTTAGCCACACTTTTCAGTACTTTGCCACGACTTTTCAGCACTTCGCCACAACTTTTCAGCACTTTGCCACAACTTTTCAGTACTTTGCCACACTTTTCAGTACTTTGCAACGACTTTGCCACGACTTTTCAGCACTTTGCCACGACTTTGCAGCACTTTGCCACTCTTTTCAGTACTTTGCCACGACTTTGCCACAACTCTTCAGTACTTTGCCACAATTTTCAGTACTTTGCCACGACTTTTCAGTACTTTGCCACTACTTTTCAGCACTTTGCCACAACTTTTCAGTACTTTGCCACACTTTTCAGCACTTTGCCACAACTTTTCAGTACTTTGCCACACTTTTCAGCACTTTACCACTACTTTTCAGTACTTTGCCACACTTTTCAGTACTTTGCCACGACTTTTCAGCACTTCGCCACAAAATTTCAGTACTTTGCCACACTTTTCAGTACTTTGTCCCGACTTTGCCACAACTTTTCAGTACTTTGCCACTCTTTTCAGTACTTTGCCACGACTTTGCCACAACTTTTCAGTACTTTGCCTCACTTTTCAGTACTTTGCCACGACTTTGCCACAACTTTTCAGTACTTTGCCACTCTTTTCAGTACTTTGCCACCACTTTGCCACAACTTTTCAGTACTTTGCCACACTTTCCAGTACTTTGCCACGACTTTTCAGCACTTCGCCACTACTTTTCAGTACTTTGCCACACTTTTCAGCACTTTGCCACAACTTTTCAGTACTTTGCTACACTTTTCAGTACTTTGCCACAACTTTTCAGTACTTTGCCACACTTTTCAGTACTTTGCCACGACTTTGCAGCACTTTGCCACACTTTTCAGCACTTTGCAACAACTTTTCAGTACTTTGCCACACTTTTCAGTTCTTTGCCACGACTTTGCAGCACTTTGCCACTCTTTTCAGTACTTTGCCACGACTTTGCCACAACTCTTCAGTACTTTGCCACACTTTTCAGTACTTTGCCACGACTTTTCAGCACTTTGCCACAACTTTTCAGTACTTTGTCACACTTTTCAGTACTTTGCCACGACTTTGCCACGACTTTTCAGTACTTTGCCACTACTTTTCAGAACTTTGCCACAACTTTTCAGTACTTTGCCACACTTTTCAGCACTTTGCCACAACTTTTCAGTACTTTGCCACACTTTTCAGCACTTTGCCACAACTTTTCAGTACTTTGCCACACTTTTCAGTACTTTGCCACGACTTTGCAGCACTTTGCCACTCTTTTCAGTACTTTGCCACGACTTTGCCACAACTTTTCAGTACTTTGCCACACTTTTCAGTACTTTGCCACTACTTTTCAGCACTTCGCCACTACTTTTCAGTACTTTGCCACTCTTTTCAGCGCTTTGCCACAACTTTTCAGTCCTTTGCCACACTTTTCAGCATTTGCCACGACTTTGCAGCACTTTGCCACACTTTTCAGCACTTTGCCACAACTTTTCATCACTTTGCCACTCTTCAGTACTTTGCCACGACTTTGCCACAACTCCTCAGTACATTGCCACACTTTTCAGTACTTTGCCACGACTTTTCAGTACTTTGCCACTACTTTTCAGCACTTTGCCAGAACTTTTCAGTACTTTGCCACACTTTTCAGCACTTTGCCACAACTTTTCAGTACTTTGCCACATTTTATAGTACTTTGCCACGACTTTTCAGCCCTTCGCCACAACTTTTCAGTACTTTGCCACACTTTTCAGTACTTTGCCACGAATTTGCCACAACTTTTCAGTACTTTGCCACTCTTTTCAGTACTTTGCCACGACTTTGCCACAACTTTTCAGTACTTTGCCACACTTTTCAGCACTTTGCCACAACTTTTCAGTACTTTGCCACAATTTTCAGCACTTTGCCACTACTTTTCAGTACTTTGCCACACTTTTCAGTACTTTGCCACGACTTTGCCACAACTCTTCAGTACTTTGCCACACTTTTCAGTACTTTGCCACGACTTTTCAGCACTTTGCCACAACTTTTCAGTACTTTGTCACACTTTTCAGTACTTTGCCACGACTTTGCCACGACTTTTCAGTACTTTGCCACTACTTTTCAGAACTTTGCCACAACTTTTCAGTACTTTGCCATACTTTTCAGCACTTTGCTACAACTTTTCATTACTTTGCCACACTTTTCAGCGCTTTGCCACAACTTTTCAGTCCTTTGCCACACTTTTCAGCATTTGCCACGACTTTGCAGCACTTTGCCACACTTTTCAGCACTTTGCCACAACTTTTCATCACTTTGCCACTCTTCAGTACTTTGCCACGACTTTGCCACAACTCCTCAGTACATTGCCACACTTTTCAGTACTTTGCCACGACTTTTCAGTACTTTGCCACTACTTTTCAGCACTTTGCCAGAACTTTTCAGTACTTTGCCACACTTTTCAGCACTTTGCCACAACTTTTCAGTACTTTGCCACAATTTTCAGCACTTTGCCACTACTTTTCAGTACTTTGCCACACTTTATAGTACTTTGCCACGACTTTTCAGCACTTCGCCACAACTTTTCAGTACTTTGCCACACTTTTCAGTACTTTGCCACGAATTTGCCACAACTTTTCAGTACTTTGCCACTCTTTTCAGTACTTTGCCACGACTTTGCCACAACTTTTCAGTACTTTGCCACACTTTTCAGCACTTTGCCACAACTTTTCAGTACTTTGCCACAATTTTCAGCACTTTGCCACTACTTTTCAGTACTTTGCCACACTTTTCAGTACTTTGCCACGACTTTTCAGCACTTCGCCACAACTTTTCAGTACTTTGCCACACTTTTCAGTACTTTGCCACGACTTTGCCACAACTTTTCAGTACTTTGCCACTCTTTTCAGTACTTTGCCACGACTTTGCCACAATTTTCAGCACTTTGCCACTACTTTTCAGTACTTTGCCACGACTTTTCAGCACTTCGCCACTACTTTTCAGTACTTTGCTACACTTTTCAGTACTTTGCCACAACTTTTCAGTACATTGCCACACTTTTCAGTACTTTGCCACGACTTTACAGCACTTTGCCACACTTTTCAGCACTTTGCAACAACTTTTCAGTACTTTGCCACACTTTTCAGTTCTTTGCCACGACTTTGCAGCACTTTGCCACTCTTTTCAGTACTTTGCCACGACTTTGCCACAACTCTTCAGTACTTTGCCACACTTTTCAGTACTTTGCCACGACTTTTCAGCACTTTGCCATTCTTTTCAGTACTTTGCCACGACTTTGCCACAACTCTTCAGTACTTTGCCACACTTTTCAGTACTTTGCCACGACTTTTCAGTACTTTGCCACTACTTTTCAACACTTTGCCACAACTTTTCAGTACTTTGCCACGACTTTGCAGCACTTTGCCACTCTTTTCAGTACTTTGCCACGACTTTGCCACAACTCTTCAGTACTTTGCCACACTTTTCAGTACTTTGCCACTCTTTTCGGTACTTTGCCACGATTTTGCCACAACTTTTCAGTGCTTTGCCACACTTTTCAGCACTTTGCCACAACTTTTCAGTACTTAGCCACACTTTTCAGTACTTTGCCACGACTTTTCAGCACTTCGCCACAACTTTTCAGCACTTTGCCACAACTTTTCAGTACTTTGCCACACTTTTCAGCACTTTGCAACAACTTTTCAGTACTTTGCCACACTTTTCAGTTCTTTGCCACGACTTTGCAGCACTTTGCCACTCTTTTCAGTACTTTGCCACGACTTTGCCACAACTCTTCAGTACTTTGCCACACTTTTCAGTACTTTGCCACGACTTTTCAGCACTTTGCCACAACTTTTCAGTACTTTGTCACACTTTTCAGTACTTTGCCACGACTTTGCCACGACTTTTCAGTACTTTGCCACTACTTTTCAGAACTTTGCCACAACTTTTCAGTACTTTGCCACACTTTTCAGCACTTTGCCACAACTTTTCAGTACTTTGCCACACTTTTCAGCACTTTGCCACAACTTTTCAGTACTTTGCCACACTTTTCAGTACTTTGCCACGACTTTGCAGCACTTTGCCACTCTTTTCAGTACTTTGCCACGACTTTGCCACAACTTTTCAGTACTTCGCCATACTTTTCAGTACTTTGCCACTACTTTTCAGCACTTCGCCACTACTTTTCAGTACTTTGCCACTCTTTTCAGCGCTTTGCCACAACTTTTCAGTCCTTTGCCACACTTTTCAGCATTTGCCACGACTTTGCAGCACTTTGCCACACTTTTCAGCACTTTGCCACAACTTTTCAGTACTTTGCCACGACTTTGCCACAACTTTTCAGTACTTTGCCTCACTTTTCAGTACTTTGCCACGACTTTGCCACAACTTTTCAGTACTTTGCCACTCTTTTCAGTACTTTGTCCCGACTTTGCCACAACTTTTCAGTACTTTGCCACTCTTTTCAGTACTTTGCCACGACTTTGCCACAACTTTTCAGTACTTTGCCTCACTTTTCAGTACTTTGCCACGACTTTGCCACAACTTTTCAGTACTTTGCCACTCTTTTCAGTACTTTGCCACCACTTTGCCACAACTTTTCAGTACTTTGCCACACTTTCCAGTACTTTGCCACGACTTTTCAGCACTTCGCCACTACTTTTCAGTACTTTGCCACACTTTTCAGCACTTTGCCACAACTTTTCAGTACTTTGCTACACTTTTCAGTACTTTGCCACAACTTTTCAGTACTTTGCCACACTTTTCAGTACTTTGCCACGACTTTGCAGCACTTTGCCACACTTTTCAGCACTTTGCAACAACTTTTCAGTACTTTGCCACACTTTTCAGTTCTTTGCCACGACTTTGCAGCACTTTGCCACTCTTTTCAGTACTTTGCCACGACTTTGCCACAACTCTTCAGTACTTTGCCACACTTTTCAGTACTTTGCCACGACTTTTCAGCACTTTGCCACAACTTTTCAGTACTTTGTCACACTTTTCAGTACTTTGCCACGACTTTGCCACGACTTTTCAGTACTTTGCCACTACTTTTCAGAACTTTGCCACAACTTTTCAGTACTTTGCCACACTTTTCAGCACTTTGCCACAACTTTTCAGTACTTTGCCACACTTTTCAGCACTTTGCCACAACTTTTCAGTACTTTGCCACACTTTTCAGTACTTTGCCACGACTTTGCAGCACTTTGCCACTCTTTTCAGTACTTTGCCACGACTTTGCCACAACTTTTCAGTACTTTGCCATACTTTTCAGTACTTTGCCACTACTTTTCAGCACTTCGCCACTACTTTTCAGTACTTTGCCACTCTTTTCAGCGCTTTGCCACAACTTTTCAGTCCTTTGCCACACTTTTCAGCATTTGCCACGACTTTGCAGCACTTTGCCACACTTTTCAGCACTTTGCCACAACTTTTCATCACTTTGCCACTCTTTTCAGTACTTTGCCACGACTTTGCCACAACTCCTCAGTACTTTGCCACACTTTTCAGTACTTTGCCACGACTTTTCAGAACTTTGCCACTACTTTTCAGCACTTTGCCAGAACTTTTCAGTACTTTGCCACACTTTTCAGCACTTTGCCACAACTTTTCAGTACTTTGCCACAATTTTCAGCACTTTGCCACTACTTTTCAGTACTTTACCACACTTTTCAGTACTTTGCCAAGACTTTTCAGCACTTCGCCACAACTTTTCAGTACTTTGCTACACTTTTCAGTACTTTGCCACAACTTTTCAGTACTTTGCCACACTTTTCAGTACTTTGCCACGACTTTGCAGCACTTTGCCACACTTTTCAGCACTTTGCAACAACTTTTCAGTACTTTGCCACACTTTTCAGTTCTTTGCCACGACTTTGCAGCACTTTGCCACTCTTTTCAGTACTTTGCCACGACTTTGCCACAACTCTTCAGTACTTTGCCACACTTTTCAGTACTTTGCCACGACTTTTCAGCACTTTGCCACAACTTTTCAGTACTTTGTCACACTTTTCAGTACTTTGCCACGACTTTGCCACGACTTTTCAGTACTTTGCCACTACTTTTCAGAACTTTGCCACAACTTTTCAGTACTTTGCCATACTTTTCAGCACTTTGCTACAACTTTTCATTACTTTGCCACACTTTTCAGCACTTTGCCACAACTTTTCAGTACTTTGCCACACTTTTCAGTACTTTGCCACGACTTTGCAGCACTTTGCCACTCTTTTCAGTACTTTGCCACGACTTTGCCACAACTTTTCAGTACTTTGCCACACTTTTCAGTACTTTGCCACTACTTTTCAGCACTTCGCCACTACTTTTCA
>NW_028188798.1:0-30019 GCF_978046115.1 Saccoglossus kowalevskii | reverse complement strand
CGTACATAACCGACCAATCTTGGACTTTATTTCAATATGTTGGTCAGGGTTCAGACCCTGTGTATTTTTCGGTGGGTACCGTTTAATTTCATTACCCTGGCTACGTGTTAAAATGGTTATGAATTCACTCTGGATAAGTACGTACATAACCGACCAATCTTGGACTTTATTTCAATATGTTGGTCAGGGTTCTGACCCTGTGTATTTTTCGGTGGGTACCGTTTAATTTCATTACCCTGGCTACGTGTTAAAATGGTTATGAATTCACTCTGGATAAGTACGTACATAACCGACCAATCTTGGACTTTATTTCAATATGTTGGTCAGGGTTCTGACCCTGTGTATTTTTCGGTGGGTACCGTTTAATTTCATTACCCTGGCTACGTGTTAAAATGGTTATGAATTCATTTTGGATAAGTACGTACATAACCGACCAATCTTGGACTTTATTTCAATATGTTGGTCAGGGTTCAGACCCTGTGTATTTTTCGGTGGGTACCGTTTAATTTCATTACCCTGGCTACGTGTTAAAATGGTTATGAATTCACTCTGGATAAGTACGTACATAACCGACCAATCTTGGACTTTATTTCAATATGTTGGTCAGGGTTCAGACCCTGTGTATTTTTCGGTGGGTACCGTTTAATTTCATTACCCTGGCTACGTGTTAAAATGGTTATGAATTCACTCTGGATAAGTACGTACATAACCGACCAATCTTGGACTTTATTTCAATATGTTGGTCAGGGTTCTGACCCTGTGTATTTTTCGGTGGGTACCGTTTAATTTCATTACCCTGGCTACGTGTTAAAATGGTTATGAATTCATTTTGGATAAGTACGTACATAACCGACCAATCTTGGACTTTATTTTGCATGCAGGTAAGGTACACCTACAGACATAACTGTGGACATTCAGTTCTTTTTATTTAGATCATGGCAATTTTTTGGTCAGAGCGCCCTCTAGTTTTGTGGAGAATCATGTTCATTTGGAATGCTCTGATTGGATGGAAGTTCAAGCCTAGCAAGGTGTGATAGAATTGGCCTGTTATGTTCAGATTCAAATAAGCATGAACCACTAATTTGACAGGGAAGTGATACTTATAATGCAGCAAGCTGTTCTAATTGCTGTTGTGGTAGAGTTTTTCTATTTTCCTGTCAAATGCATTTATTGGTCCACTGAAAAATGAAAATAATGTTCCCTGTAACTTAGACTCTTATTGATCAAGGCATTTTAAAAATCATGGGTGTTAACTCCCCTCAAGTTATGACCCGTTGTCCCCTACAGAATAATGGTTGCATCTAATATTAAAATAAAGATGGCGGAGTATAGCGTTGATTCATCTCGTTCTACTCTGGATTACTTGGAGTCAATAAAGATCCTAGAAAGTTAGTATTTATATGCCTGTGTGTTTTTTGTTTGTTTGTTTTTTCACTGTCTTTGACTTTCCCAGTATGTTTGTTGCTGTTGACAACAATTCAGTCCTCTGCCAGGCTTCAGTCAATGTTTTTCTTCACTACCTACCCAACTCCTCGTCGGGCACTATGTAGCTGGTGTGGTATATTTATCACAGACAGTAGGGCAATTGTCACATTTAGTGCTCCAAGAAAATATTCTCTGTCCATGTGTATTTATATAAATAGATGCAGTTTCTTTGGCTTGAATAACGATCACTGGCTTCGTACATACAGGTATACTGGTTTACCTGTTTCTAGTTGAAATATAGCCAATCTTATTAACCAAGACAGTTGGACATTTGCCACATGTCACAACACTCATTTCCAAGTGCCATAGCTTGAAACAAGTAGTCAAATCTGATATTGGCTGGAGCTTTAGTTTATATGGACATGGTAAATGGCAAACTAGATGGTCAGAAAGTAATAAAAATAATCACAGCTTTACTCCACCCACCCCACTATGAAGTAAAAGGCTGTTTATAAGGCCATGTATGATGGTTTCATTTTTCTTATGGAAAACAATTTTAATTAAAAACTTCTATGCTCCTGTACCCAACCGTGGGGGTTCATCACACTAAACAACAGGTGTCACTATTACTAAGATAAATGTACTTTTTTTTCATTAAAATTACTGAATGCTTATACATATGTACTAAAACGTTAGTTAACATTTAATATCAGGCAATGCATTGGTTCATTACCCTGGCTACGTGTTAAAATGGTTATGAATTCATTTTGGATAAGTACGTACATAACCGACCAATCTTGGACTTTATTTCAATATGTTGGTCAGGGTTCTGACCCTGTGTATTTTTCGGTGGGTACCGTTTAATTTCATTACCCTGGCTACGTGTTAAAATGGTTATGAATTCATTTTGGATAAGTACGTACATAACCGACCAATCTTGGACTTTATTTCAATATGTTGGTCAGGGTTCTGACCCTGTGTATTTTTCGGTGGGTACCGTTTAATTTCACCACCCTGGCTACGTGTTAAAATGGTTATGAATTCATTTTGGATAAGTACGTACATAACCGACCAATCTTGGACTTTATTTCAATATGTTGGTCAGGGTTCAGACCCTGTGTATTTTTCGGTGGGTACCGTTTAATTTCATTACCCTGGCTACGTGTTAAAATGGTTATGAATTCACTCTGGATAAGTACGTACATAACCGACCAATCTTGGACTTTATTTCAATATGTTGGTCAGGGTTCTGACCCTGTGTATTTTTCGGTGGGTACCGTTTAATTTCATTACCCTGGCTACGTGTTAAAATGGTTATGAATTCATTTTGGATAAGTACGTACATAACCGACCAATCTTGGACTTTATTTCAATATGTTGGTCAGGGTTCAGACCCTGTGTATTTTTCGGTGGGTACCGTTTAATTTCATTACCCTGGCTACGTGTTAAAATGGTTATGAATTCACTCTGGATAAGTACGTACATAACCGACCAATCTTGGACTTTATTTCAATATGTTGGTCAGGGTTCTGACCCTGTGTATTTTTCGGTGGGTACCGTTTAATTTCATTACCCTGGCTACGTGTTAAAATGGTTATGAATTCACTCTGGATAAGTACGTACATAACCGACCAATCTTGGACTTTATTTCAATATGTTGGTCAGGGTTCAGACCCTGTGTATTTTTCGGTGGGTACCGTTTAATTTCATTACCCTGGCTACGTGTTAAAATGGTTATGAATTCATTTTGGATAAGTACGTACATAACCGACCAATCTTGGACTTTATTTCAATATGTTGGTCAGGGTTCTGACCCTGTGTATTTTTCGGTGGGTACCGTTTAATTTCATTACCCTGGCTACGTGTTAAAATGGTTATGAATTCATTTTGGATAAGTACGTACATAACCGACCAATCTTGGACTTTATTTCAATGTGTTGGTCAGGGTTCTGACCCTGTGTATTTTTCGGTGGGTACCGTTTAATTTCGCCACCCTGGCTACGTGTTAAAATGGGTATGAATTCATTTTGGATAAGTACGTACATAACCGACCAATCTTGGACTTTATTTCAATGTGTTGGTCAGGGTTCTGACCCTGTGTATTTTTCGGTGGGTACCGTTTAATTTCATTACCCTGGCTACGTGTTAAAATGGGTCTGAAGTCACTCTGGATAAGTACGTACGTAACCGACCAATCTTGGACTTTAATTCAATGTGTTGGTCAGGGTTCTGACCCTGTGTATTTTTCGGTGGGTACCGTTTAATTTCATTACCCTGGCTACGTGTTAAAATGGTTATGAATTCACTCTGGATAAGTACGTACATAACCGACCAATCTTGGACTTTATTTCAATATGTTGGTCAGGGTTCAGACCCTGTGTATTTTTCGGTGGGTACCGTTTAATTTCATTACCCTGGCTACGTGTTAAAATGGTTATGAATTCATTTTGGATAAGTACGTACATAACCGACCAATCTTGGACTTTATTTCAATATGTTGGTCAGGGTTCTGACCCTGTGTATTTTTCGGTGGGTACCGTTTAATTTCATTACCCTGGCTACGTGTTAAAATGGTTATGAATTCATTTTGGATAAGTACGTACATAACCGACCAATCTTGGACTTTATTTCAATGTGTTGGTCAGGGTTCTGACCCTGTGTATTTTTCGGTGGGTACCGTTTAATTTCGCCACCCTGGCTACGTGTTAAAATGGGTATGAATTCATTTTGGATAAGTACGTACATAACCGACCAATCTTGGACTTTATTTCAATGTGTTGGTCAGGGTTCTGACCCTGTGTATTTTTCGGTGGGTACCGTTTAATTTCATTACCCTGGCTACGTGTTAAAATGGGTCTGAAGTCACTCTGGATAAGTACGTACGTAACCGACCAATCTTGGACTTTAATTCAATGTGTTGGTCAGGGTTCTGACCCTGTGTATTTTTCGGTGGGTACCGTTTAATTTCACTACCCTGGCTACGTGTTAAAATGGTTATGAATTCATTTTGGATAAGTACGTACATAACCGACCAATCTTGGACTTTATTTTGCATGCAGGTAAGGTACACCTACAGACATAACTGTGGACATTCAGTTCTTTTTATTTAGATCATGGCAATTTTTTGGTCAGAGCGCCCTCTAGTTTTGTGGAGAATCATGTTCATTTGGAATGCTCTGATTGGATGGAAGTTCAAGCCTAGCAAGGTGTGATAGAATTGGCCTGTTATGTTCAGATTCAAATAAGCATGAACCACTAATTTGACAGGGAAGTGATACTTATAATGCAGCAAGCTGTTCTAATTGCTGTTGTGGTAGAGTTTTTCTATTTTCCTGTCAAATGCATTTATTGGTCCACTGAAAAATGAAAATAATGTTCCCTGTAACTTAGACTCTTATTGATCAAGGCATTTTAAAAATCATGGGTGTTAACTCCCCTCAAGTTATGACCCGTTGTCCCCTACAGAATAATGGTTGCATCTAATATTAAAATAAAGATGGCGGAGTATAGCGTTGATTCATCTCGTTCTACTCTGGATTACTTGGAGTCAATAAAGATCCTAGAAAGTTAGTATTTATATGCCTGTGTGTTTTTTGTTTGTTTGTTTTTTCACTGTCTTTGACTTTCCCAGTATGTTTGTTGCTGTTGACAACAATTCAGTCCTCTGCCAGGCTTCAGTCAATGTTTTTCTTCACTACCTACCCAACTCCTCGTCGGGCACTATGTAGCTGGTGTGGTATATTTATCACAGACAGTAGGGCAATTGTCACATTTAGTGCTCCAAGAAAATATTCTCTGTCCATGTGTATTTATATAAATAGATGCAGTTTCTTTGGCTTGAATAACGATCACTGGCTTCGTACATACAGGTATACTGGTTTACCTGTTTCTAGTTGAAATATAGCCAATCTTATTAACCAAGACAGTTGGACATTTGCCACATGTCACAACACTCATTTCCAAGTGCCATAGCTTGAAACAAGTAGTCAAATCTGATATTGGCTGGAGCTTTAGTTTATATGGACATGGTAAATGGCAAACTAGATGGTCAGAAAGTAATAAAAATAATCACAGCTTTACTCCACCCACCCCACTATGAAGTAAAAGGCTGTTTATAAGGCCATGTATGATGGTTTCATTTTTCTTATGGAAAACAATTTTAATTAAAAACTTCTATGCTCCTGTACCCAACCGTGGGGGTTCATCACACTAAACAACAGGTGTCACTATTACTAAGATAAATGTACTTTTTTTTCATTAAAATTACTGAATGCTTATACATATGTACTAAAACGTTAGTTAACATTTAATATCAGGCAATGCATTGGTTCATTACCCTGGCTACGTGTTAAAATGGTTATGAATTCATTTTGGATAAGTACGTACATAACCGACCAATCTTGGACTTTATTTCAATATGTTGGTCAGGGTTCTGACCCTGTGTATTTTTCGGTGGGTACCGTTTAATTTCATTACCCTGGCTACGTGTTAAAATGGTTATGAATTCATTTTGGATAAGTACGTACATAACCGACCAATCTTGGACTTTATTTCAATATGTTGGTCAGGGTTCTGACCCTGTGTATTTTTCGGTGGGTACCGTTTAATTTCACCACCCTGGCTACGTGTTAAAATGGTTATGAATTCATTTTGGATAAGTACGTACATAACCGACCAATCTTGGACTTTATTTCAATATGTTGGTCAGGGTTCAGACCCTGTGTATTTTTCGGTGGGTACCGTTTAATTTCATTACCCTGGCTACGTGTTAAAATGGTTATGAATTCACTCTGGATAAGTACGTACATAACCGACCAATCTTGGACTTTATTTCAATATGTTGGTCAGGGTTCTGACCCTGTGTATTTTTCGGTGGGTACCGTTTAATTTCATTACCCTGGCTACGTGTTAAAATGGTTATGAATTCATTTTGGATAAGTACGTACATAACCGACCAATCTTGGACTTTATTTCAATATGTTGGTCAGGGTTCAGACCCTGTGTATTTTTCGGTGGGTACCGTTTAATTTCATTACCCTGGCTACGTGTTAAAATGGTTATGAATTCACTCTGGATAAGTACGTACATAACCGACCAATCTTGGACTTTATTTCAATATGTTGGTCAGGGTTCTGACCCTGTGTATTTTTCGGTGGGTACCGTTTAATTTCATTACCCTGGCTACGTGTTAAAATGGTTATGAATTCACTCTGGATAAGTACGTACATAACCGACCAATCTTGGACTTTATTTCAATATGTTGGTCAGGGTTCAGACCCTGTGTATTTTTCGGTGGGTACCGTTTAATTTCATTACCCTGGCTACGTGTTAAAATGGTTATGAATTCACTCTGGATAAGTACGTACATAACCGACCAATCTTGGACTTTATTTCAATATGTTGGTCAGGGTTCTGACCCTGTGTATTTTTCGGTGGGTACCGTTTAATTTCATTACCCTGGCTACGTGTTAAAATGGTTATGAATTCACTCTGGATAAGTACGTACATAACCGACCAATCTTGGACTTTATTTCAATATGTTGGTCAGGGTTCTGACCCTGTGTATTTTTCGGTGGGTACCGTTTAATTTCATTACCCTGGCTACGTGTTAAAATGGTTATGAATTCATTTTGGATAAGTACGTACATAACCGACCAATCTTGGACTTTATTTCAATATGTTGGTCAGGGTTCAGACCCTGTGTATTTTTCGGTGGGTACCGTTTAATTTCATTACCCTGGCTACGTGTTAAAATGGTTATGAATTCACTCTGGATAAGTACGTACATAACCGACCAATCTTGGACTTTATTTCAATATGTTGGTCAGGGTTCAGACCCTGTGTATTTTTCGGTGGGTACCGTTTAATTTCATTACCCTGGCTACGTGTTAAAATGGTTATGAATTCACTCTGGATAAGTACGTACATAACCGACCAATCTTGGACTTTATTTCAATATGTTGGTCAGGGTTCTGACCCTGTGTATTTTTCGGTGGGTACCGTTTAATTTCATTACCCTGGCTACGTGTTAAAATGGTTATGAATTCATTTTGGATAAGTACGTACATAACCGACCAATCTTGGACTTTATTTTGCATGCAGGTAAGGTACACCTACAGACATAACTGTGGACATTCAGTTCTTTTTATTTAGATCATGGCAATTTTTTGGTCAGAGCGCCCTCTAGTTTTGTGGAGAATCATGTTCATTTGGAATGCTCTGATTGGATGGAAGTTCAAGCCTAGCAAGGTGTGATAGAATTGGCCTGTTATGTTCAGATTCAAATAAGCATGAACCACTAATTTGACAGGGAAGTGATACTTATAATGCAGCAAGCTGTTCTAATTGCTGTTGTGGTAGAGTTTTTCTATTTTCCTGTCAAATGCATTTATTGGTCCACTGAAAAATGAAAATAATGTTCCCTGTAACTTAGACTCTTATTGATCAAGGCATTTTAAAAATCATGGGTGTTAACTCCCCTCAAGTTATGACCCGTTGTCCCCTACAGAATAATGGTTGCATCTAATATTAAAATAAAGATGGCGGAGTATAGCGTTGATTCATCTCGTTCTACTCTGGATTACTTGGAGTCAATAAAGATCCTAGAAAGTTAGTATTTATATGCCTGTGTGTTTTTTGTTTGTTTGTTTTTTCACTGTCTTTGACTTTCCCAGTATGTTTGTTGCTGTTGACAACAATTCAGTCCTCTGCCAGGCTTCAGTCAATGTTTTTCTTCACTACCTACCCAACTCCTCGTCGGGCACTATGTAGCTGGTGTGGTATATTTATCACAGACAGTAGGGCAATTGTCACATTTAGTGCTCCAAGAAAATATTCTCTGTCCATGTGTATTTATATAAATAGATGCAGTTTCTTTGGCTTGAATAACGATCACTGGCTTCGTACATACAGGTATACTGGTTTACCTGTTTCTAGTTGAAATATAGCCAATCTTATTAACCAAGACAGTTGGACATTTGCCACATGTCACAACACTCATTTCCAAGTGCCATAGCTTGAAACAAGTAGTCAAATCTGATATTGGCTGGAGCTTTAGTTTATATGGACATGGTAAATGGCAAACTAGATGGTCAGAAAGTAATAAAAATAATCACAGCTTTACTCCACCCACCCCACTATGAAGTAAAAGGCTGTTTATAAGGCCATGTATGATGGTTTCATTTTTCTTATGGAAAACAATTTTAATTAAAAACTTCTATGCTCCTGTACCCAACCGTGGGGGTTCATCACACTAAACAACAGGTGTCACTATTACTAAGATAAATGTACTTTTTTTTCATTAAAATTACTGAATGCTTATACATATGTACTAAAACGTTAGTTAACATTTAATATCAGGCAATGCATTGGTTCATTACCCTGGCTACGTGTTAAAATGGTTATGAATTCATTTTGGATAAGTACGTACATAACCGACCAATCTTGGACTTTATTTCAATATGTTGGTCAGGGTTCTGACCCTGTGTATTTTTCGGTGGGTACCGTTTAATTTCATTACCCTGGCTACGTGTTAAAATGGTTATGAATTCATTTTGGATAAGTACGTACATAACCGACCAATCTTGGACTTTATTTCAATATGTTGGTCAGGGTTCTGACCCTGTGTATTTTTCGGTGGGTACCGTTTAATTTCACCACCCTGGCTACGTGTTAAAATGGTTATGAATTCATTTTGGATAAGTACGTACATAACCGACCAATCTTGGACTTTATTTCAATATGTTGGTCAGGGTTCAGACCCTGTGTATTTTTCGGTGGGTACCGTTTAATTTCATTACCCTGGCTACGTGTTAAAATGGTTATGAATTCACTCTGGATAAGTACGTACATAACCGACCAATCTTGGACTTTATTTCAATATGTTGGTCAGGGTTCTGACCCTGTGTATTTTTCGGTGGGTACCGTTTAATTTCATTACCCTGGCTACGTGTTAAAATGGTTATGAATTCATTTTGGATAAGTACGTACATAACCGACCAATCTTGGACTTTATTTCAATATGTTGGTCAGGGTTCAGACCCTGTGTATTTTTCGGTGGGTACCGTTTAATTTCATTACCCTGGCTACGTGTTAAAATGGTTATGAATTCACTCTGGATAAGTACGTACATAACCGACCAATCTTGGACTTTATTTCAATATGTTGGTCAGGGTTCTGACCCTGTGTATTTTTCGGTGGGTACCGTTTAATTTCATTACCCTGGCTACGTGTTAAAATGGTTATGAATTCACTCTGGATAAGTACGTACATAACCGACCAATCTTGGACTTTATTTCAATATGTTGGTCAGGGTTCAGACCCTGTGTATTTTTCGGTGGGTACCGTTTAATTTCATTACCCTGGCTACGTGTTAAAATGGTTATGAATTCATTTTGGATAAGTACGTACATAACCGACCAATCTTGGACTTTATTTCAATATGTTGGTCAGGGTTCTGACCCTGTGTATTTTTCGGTGGGTACCGTTTAATTTCATTACCCTGGCTACGTGTTAAAATGGTTATGAATTCATTTTGGATAAGTACGTACATAACCGACCAATCTTGGACTTTATTTCAATGTGTTGGTCAGGGTTCTGACCCTGTGTATTTTTCGGTGGGTACCGTTTAATTTCGCCACCCTGGCTACGTGTTAAAATGGGTATGAATTCATTTTGGATAAGTACGTACATAACCGACCAATCTTGGACTTTATTTCAATGTGTTGGTCAGGGTTCTGACCCTGTGTATTTTTCGGTGGGTACCGTTTAATTTCATTACCCTGGCTACGTGTTAAAATGGGTCTGAAGTCACTCTGGATAAGTACGTACGTAACCGACCAATCTTGGACTTTAATTCAATGTGTTGGTCAGGGTTCTGACCCTGTGTATTTTTCGGTGGGTACCGTTTAATTTCACTACCCTGGCTACGTGTTAAAATGGTTATGAATTCATTTTGGATAAGTACGTACATAACCGACCAATCTTGGACTTTATTTTGCATGCAGGTAAGGTACACCTACAGACATAACTGTGGACATTCAGTTCTTTTTATTTAGATCATGGCAATTTTTTGGTCAGAGCGCCCTCTAGTTTTGTGGAGAATCATGTTCATTTGGAATGCTCTGATTGGATGGAAGTTCAAGCCTAGCAAGGTGTGATAGAATTGGCCTGTTATGTTCAGATTCAAATAAGCATGAACCACTAATTTGACAGGGAAGTGATACTTATAATGCAGCAAGCTGTTCTAATTGCTGTTGTGGTAGAGTTTTTCTATTTTCCTGTCAAATGCATTTATTGGTCCACTGAAAAATGAAAATAATGTTCCCTGTAACTTAGACTCTTATTGATCAAGGCATTTTAAAAATCATGGGTGTTAACTCCCCTCAAGTTATGACCCGTTGTCCCCTACAGAATAATGGTTGCATCTAATATTAAAATAAAGATGGCGGAGTATAGCGTTGATTCATCTCGTTCTACTCTGGATTACTTGGAGTCAATAAAGATCCTAGAAAGTTAGTATTTATATGCCTGTGTGTTTTTTGTTTGTTTGTTTTTTCACTGTCTTTGACTTTCCCAGTATGTTTGTTGCTGTTGACAACAATTCAGTCCTCTGCCAGGCTTCAGTCAATGTTTTTCTTCACTACCTACCCAACTCCTCGTCGGGCACTATGTAGCTGGTGTGGTATATTTATCACAGACAGTAGGGCAATTGTCACATTTAGTGCTCCAAGAAAATATTCTCTGTCCATGTGTATTTATATAAATAGATGCAGTTTCTTTGGCTTGAATAACGATCACTGGCTTCGTACATACAGGTATACTGGTTTACCTGTTTCTAGTTGAAATATAGCCAATCTTATTAACCAAGACAGTTGGACATTTGCCACATGTCACAACACTCATTTCCAAGTGCCATAGCTTGAAACAAGTAGTCAAATCTGATATTGGCTGGAGCTTTAGTTTATATGGACATGGTAAATGGCAAACTAGATGGTCAGAAAGTAATAAAAATAATCACAGCTTTACTCCACCCACCCCACTATGAAGTAAAAGGCTGTTTATAAGGCCATGTATGATGGTTTCATTTTTCTTATGGAAAACAATTTTAATTAAAAACTTCTATGCTCCTGTACCCAACCGTGGGGGTTCATCACACTAAACAACAGGTGTCACTATTACTAAGATAAATGTACTTTTTTTTCATTAAAATTACTGAATGCTTATACATATGTACTAAAACGTTAGTTAACATTTAATATCAGGCAATGCATTGGTTCATTACCCTGGCTACGTGTTAAAATGGTTATGAATTCATTTTGGATAAGTACGTACATAACCGACCAATCTTGGACTTTATTTCAATATGTTGGTCAGGGTTCTGACCCTGTGTATTTTTCGGTGGGTACCGTTTAATTTCATTACCCTGGCTACGTGTTAAAATGGTTATGAATTCATTTTGGATAAGTACGTACATAACCGACCAATCTTGGACTTTATTTCAATATGTTGGTCAGGGTTCTGACCCTGTGTATTTTTCGGTGGGTACCGTTTAATTTCACCACCCTGGCTACGTGTTAAAATGGTTATGAATTCATTTTGGATAAGTACGTACATAACCGACCAATCTTGGACTTTATTTCAATATGTTGGTCAGGGTTCAGACCCTGTGTATTTTTCGGTGGGTACCGTTTAATTTCATTACCCTGGCTACGTGTTAAAATGGTTATGAATTCACTCTGGATAAGTACGTACATAACCGACCAATCTTGGACTTTATTTCAATATGTTGGTCAGGGTTCTGACCCTGTGTATTTTTCGGTGGGTACCGTTTAATTTCATTACCCTGGCTACGTGTTAAAATGGTTATGAATTCATTTTGGATAAGTACGTACATAACCGACCAATCTTGGACTTTATTTCAATATGTTGGTCAGGGTTCAGACCCTGTGTATTTTTCGGTGGGTACCGTTTAATTTCATTACCCTGGCTACGTGTTAAAATGGTTATGAATTCACTCTGGATAAGTACGTACATAACCGACCAATCTTGGACTTTATTTCAATATGTTGGTCAGGGTTCTGACCCTGTGTATTTTTCGGTGGGTACCGTTTAATTTCATTACCCTGGCTACGTGTTAAAATGGTTATGAATTCACTCTGGATAAGTACGTACATAACCGACCAATCTTGGACTTTATTTCAATATGTTGGTCAGGGTTCAGACCCTGTGTATTTTTCGGTGGGTACCGTTTAATTTCATTACCCTGGCTACGTGTTAAAATGGTTATGAATTCACTCTGGATAAGTACGTACATAACCGACCAATCTTGGACTTTATTTCAATATGTTGGTCAGGGTTCTGACCCTGTGTATTTTTCGGTGGGTACCGTTTAATTTCATTACCCTGGCTACGTGTTAAAATGGTTATGAATTCATTTTGGATAAGTACGTACATAACCGACCAATCTTGGACTTTATTTCAATATGTTGGTCAGGGTTCAGACCCTGTGTATTTTTCGGTGGGTACCGTTTAATTTCATTACCCTGGCTACGTGTTAAAATGGTTATGAATTCACTCTGGATAAGTACGTACATAACCGACCAATCTTGGACTTTATTTCAATATGTTGGTCAGGGTTCTGACCCTGTGTATTTTTCGGTGGGTACCGTTTAATTTCATTACCCTGGCTACGTGTTAAAATGGTTATGAATTCACTCTGGATAAGTACGTACATAACCGACCAATCTTGGACTTTATTTCAATATGTTGGTCAGGGTTCAGACCCTGTGTATTTTTCGGTGGGTACCGTTTAATTTCATTACCCTGGCTACGTGTTAAAATGGTTATGAATTCATTTTGGATAAGTACGTACATAACCGACCAATCTTGGACTTTATTTCAATATGTTGGTCAGGGTTCTGACCCTGTGTATTTTTCGGTGGGTACCGTTTAATTTCATTACCCTGGCTACGTGTTAAAATGGTTATGAATTCATTTTGGATAAGTACGTACATAACCGACCAATCTTGGACTTTATTTCAATGTGTTGGTCAGGGTTCTGACCCTGTGTATTTTTCGGTGGGTACCGTTTAATTTCGCCACCCTGGCTACGTGTTAAAATGGGTATGAATTCATTTTGGATAAGTACGTACATAACCGACCAATCTTGGACTTTATTTTGCATGCAGGTAAGGTACACCTACAGACATAACTGTGGACATTCAGTTCTTTTTATTTAGATCATGGCAATTTTTTGGTCAGAGCGCCCTCTAGTTTTGTGGAGAATCATGTTCATTTGGAATGCTCTGATTGGATGGAAGTTCAAGCCTAGCAAGGTGTGATAGAATTGGCCTGTTATGTTCAGATTCAAATAAGCATGAACCACTAATTTGACAGGGAAGTGATACTTATAATGCAGCAAGCTGTTCTAATTGCTGTTGTGGTAGAGTTTTTCTATTTTCCTGTCAAATGCATTTATTGGTCCACTGAAAAATGAAAATAATGTTCCCTGTAACTTAGACTCTTATTGATCAAGGCATTTTAAAAATCATGGGTGTTAACTCCCCTCAAGTTATGACCCGTTGTCCCCTACAGAATAATGGTTGCATCTAATATTAAAATAAAGATGGCGGAGTATAGCGTTGATTCATCTCGTTCTACTCTGGATTACTTGGAGTCAATAAAGATCCTAGAAAGTTAGTATTTATATGCCTGTGTGTTTTTTGTTTGTTTGTTTTTTCACTGTCTTTGACTTTCCCAGTATGTTTGTTGCTGTTGACAACAATTCAGTCCTCTGCCAGGCTTCAGTCAATGTTTTTCTTCACTACCTACCCAACTCCTCGTCGGGCACTATGTAGCTGGTGTGGTATATTTATCACAGACAGTAGGGCAATTGTCACATTTAGTGCTCCAAGAAAATATTCTCTGTCCATGTGTATTTATATAAATAGATGCAGTTTCTTTGGCTTGAATAACGATCACTGGCTTCGTACATACAGGTATACTGGTTTACCTGTTTCTAGTTGAAATATAGCCAATCTTATTAACCAAGACAGTTGGACATTTGCCACATGTCACAACACTCATTTCCAAGTGCCATAGCTTGAAACAAGTAGTCAAATCTGATATTGGCTGGAGCTTTAGTTTATATGGACATGGTAAATGGCAAACTAGATGGTCAGAAAGTAATAAAAATAATCACAGCTTTACTCCACCCACCCCACTATGAAGTAAAAGGCTGTTTATAAGGCCATGTATGATGGTTTCATTTTTCTTATGGAAAACAATTTTAATTAAAAACTTCTATGCTCCTGTACCCAACCGTGGGGGTTCATCACACTAAACAACAGGTGTCACTATTACTAAGATAAATGTACTTTTTTTTCATTAAAATTACTGAATGCTTATACATATGTACTAAAACGTTAGTTAACATTTAATATCAGGCAATGCATTGGTTCATTACCCTGGCTACGTGTTAAAATGGTTATGAATTCATTTTGGATAAGTACGTACATAACCGACCAATCTTGGACTTTATTTCAATATGTTGGTCAGGGTTCTGACCCTGTGTATTTTTCGGTGGGTACCGTTTAATTTCATTACCCTGGCTACGTGTTAAAATGGTTATGAATTCATTTTGGATAAGTACGTACATAACCGACCAATCTTGGACTTTATTTCAATATGTTGGTCAGGGTTCTGACCCTGTGTATTTTTCGGTGGGTACCGTTTAATTTCACCACCCTGGCTACGTGTTAAAATGGTTATGAATTCATTTTGGATAAGTACGTACATAACCGACCAATCTTGGACTTTATTTCAATATGTTGGTCAGGGTTCAGACCCTGTGTATTTTTCGGTGGGTACCGTTTAATTTCATTACCCTGGCTACGTGTTAAAATGGTTATGAATTCACTCTGGATAAGTACGTACATAACCGACCAATCTTGGACTTTATTTCAATATGTTGGTCAGGGTTCTGACCCTGTGTATTTTTCGGTGGGTACCGTTTAATTTCATTACCCTGGCTACGTGTTAAAATGGTTATGAATTCATTTTGGATAAGTACGTACATAACCGACCAATCTTGGACTTTATTTCAATATGTTGGTCAGGGTTCAGACCCTGTGTATTTTTCGGTGGGTACCGTTTAATTTCATTACCCTGGCTACGTGTTAAAATGGTTATGAATTCACTCTGGATAAGTACGTACATAACCGACCAATCTTGGACTTTATTTCAATATGTTGGTCAGGGTTCTGACCCTGTGTATTTTTCGGTGGGTACCGTTTAATTTCATTACCCTGGCTACGTGTTAAAATGGTTATGAATTCACTCTGGATAAGTACGTACATAACCGACCAATCTTGGACTTTATTTCAATATGTTGGTCAGGGTTCAGACCCTGTGTATTTTTCGGTGGGTACCGTTTAATTTCATTACCCTGGCTACGTGTTAAAATGGTTATGAATTCATTTTGGATAAGTACGTACATAACCGACCAATCTTGGACTTTATTTCAATATGTTGGTCAGGGTTCTGACCCTGTGTATTTTTCGGTGGGTACCGTTTAATTTCATTACCCTGGCTACGTGTTAAAATGGTTATGAATTCATTTTGGATAAGTACGTACATAACCGACCAATCTTGGACTTTATTTCAATGTGTTGGTCAGGGTTCTGACCCTGTGTATTTTTCGGTGGGTACCGTTTAATTTCGCCACCCTGGCTACGTGTTAAAATGGGTATGAATTCATTTTGGATAAGTACGTACATAACCGACCAATCTTGGACTTTATTTCAATGTGTTGGTCAGGGTTCTGACCCTGTGTATTTTTCGGTGGGTACCGTTTAATTTCATTACCCTGGCTACGTGTTAAAATGGGTCTGAAGTCACTCTGGATAAGTACGTACGTAACCGACCAATCTTGGACTTTAATTCAATGTGTTGGTCAGGGTTCTGACCCTGTGTATTTTTCGGTGGGTACCGTTTAATTTCACTACCCTGGCTACGTGTTAAAATGGTTATGAATTCATTTTGGATAAGTACGTACATAACCGACCAATCTTGGACTTTATTTTGCATGCAGGTAAGGTACACCTACAGACATAACTGTGGACATTCAGTTCTTTTTATTTAGATCATGGCAATTTTTTGGTCAGAGCGCCCTCTAGTTTTGTGGAGAATCATGTTCATTTGGAATGCTCTGATTGGATGGAAGTTCAAGCCTAGCAAGGTGTGATAGAATTGGCCTGTTATGTTCAGATTCAAATAAGCATGAACCACTAATTTGACAGGGAAGTGATACTTATAATGCAGCAAGCTGTTCTAATTGCTGTTGTGGTAGAGTTTTTCTATTTTCCTGTCAAATGCATTTATTGGTCCACTGAAAAATGAAAATAATGTTCCCTGTAACTTAGACTCTTATTGATCAAGGCATTTTAAAAATCATGGGTGTTAACTCCCCTCAAGTTATGACCCGTTGTCCCCTACAGAATAATGGTTGCATCTAATATTAAAATAAAGATGGCGGAGTATAGCGTTGATTCATCTCGTTCTACTCTGGATTACTTGGAGTCAATAAAGATCCTAGAAAGTTAGTATTTATATGCCTGTGTGTTTTTTGTTTGTTTGTTTTTTCACTGTCTTTGACTTTCCCAGTATGTTTGTTGCTGTTGACAACAATTCAGTCCTCTGCCAGGCTTCAGTCAATGTTTTTCTTCACTACCTACCCAACTCCTCGTCGGGCACTATGTAGCTGGTGTGGTATATTTATCACAGACAGTAGGGCAATTGTCACATTTAGTGCTCCAAGAAAATATTCTCTGTCCATGTGTATTTATATAAATAGATGCAGTTTCTTTGGCTTGAATAACGATCACTGGCTTCGTACATACAGGTATACTGGTTTACCTGTTTCTAGTTGAAATATAGCCAATCTTATTAACCAAGACAGTTGGACATTTGCCACATGTCACAACACTCATTTCCAAGTGCCATAGCTTGAAACAAGTAGTCAAATCTGATATTGGCTGGAGCTTTAGTTTATATGGACATGGTAAATGGCAAACTAGATGGTCAGAAAGTAATAAAAATAATCACAGCTTTACTCCACCCACCCCACTATGAAGTAAAAGGCTGTTTATAAGGCCATGTATGATGGTTTCATTTTTCTTATGGAAAACAATTTTAATTAAAAACTTCTATGCTCCTGTACCCAACCGTGGGGGTTCATCACACTAAACAACAGGTGTCACTATTACTAAGATAAATGTACTTTTTTTTCATTAAAATTACTGAATGCTTATACATATGTACTAAAACGTTAGTTAACATTTAATATCAGGCAATGCATTGGTTCATTACCCTGGCTACGTGTTAAAATGGTTATGAATTCATTTTGGATAAGTACGTACATAACCGACCAATCTTGGACTTTATTTCAATATGTTGGTCAGGGTTCTGACCCTGTGTATTTTTCGGTGGGTACCGTTTAATTTCATTACCCTGGCTACGTGTTAAAATGGTTATGAATTCATTTTGGATAAGTACGTACATAACCGACCAATCTTGGACTTTATTTCAATATGTTGGTCAGGGTTCTGACCCTGTGTATTTTTCGGTGGGTACCGTTTAATTTCACCACCCTGGCTACGTGTTAAAATGGTTATGAATTCATTTTGGATAAGTACGTACATAACCGACCAATCTTGGACTTTATTTCAATATGTTGGTCAGGGTTCAGACCCTGTGTATTTTTCGGTGGGTACCGTTTAATTTCATTACCCTGGCTACGTGTTAAAATGGTTATGAATTCACTCTGGATAAGTACGTACATAACCGACCAATCTTGGACTTTATTTCAATATGTTGGTCAGGGTTCTGACCCTGTGTATTTTTCGGTGGGTACCGTTTAATTTCATTACCCTGGCTACGTGTTAAAATGGTTATGAATTCATTTTGGATAAGTACGTACATAACCGACCAATCTTGGACTTTATTTCAATATGTTGGTCAGGGTTCAGACCCTGTGTATTTTTCGGTGGGTACCGTTTAATTTCATTACCCTGGCTACGTGTTAAAATGGTTATGAATTCACTCTGGATAAGTACGTACATAACCGACCAATCTTGGACTTTATTTCAATATGTTGGTCAGGGTTCTGACCCTGTGTATTTTTCGGTGGGTACCGTTTAATTTCATTACCCTGGCTACGTGTTAAAATGGTTATGAATTCACTCTGGATAAGTACGTACATAACCGACCAATCTTGGACTTTATTTCAATATGTTGGTCAGGGTTCAGACCCTGTGTATTTTTCGGTGGGTACCGTTTAATTTCATTACCCTGGCTACGTGTTAAAATGGTTATGAATTCATTTTGGATAAGTACGTACATAACCGACCAATCTTGGACTTTATTTCAATATGTTGGTCAGGGTTCTGACCCTGTGTATTTTTCGGTGGGTACCGTTTAATTTCATTACCCTGGCTACGTGTTAAAATGGTTATGAATTCATTTTGGATAAGTACGTACATAACCGACCAATCTTGGACTTTATTTCAATGTGTTGGTCAGGGTTCTGACCCTGTGTATTTTTCGGTGGGTACCGTTTAATTTCGCCACCCTGGCTACGTGTTAAAATGGGTATGAATTCATTTTGGATAAGTACGTACATAACCGACCAATCTTGGACTTTATTTCAATGTGTTGGTCAGGGTTCTGACCCTGTGTATTTTTCGGTGGGTACCGTTTAATTTCATTACCCTGGCTACGTGTTAAAATGGGTCTGAAGTCACTCTGGATAAGTACGTACGTAACCGACCAATCTTGGACTTTAATTCAATGTGTTGGTCAGGGTTCTGACCCTGTGTATTTTTCGGTGGGTACCGTTTAATTTCACTACCCTGGCTACGTGTTAAAATGGTTATGAATTCATTTTGGATAAGTACGTACATAACCGACCAATCTTGGACTTTATTTCAATATGTTGGTCAGGGTTCAGACCCTGTGTATTTTTCGGTGGGTACCGTTTAATTTCATTACCCTGGCTACGTGTTAAAATGGTTATGAATTCATTTTGGATAAGTACGTACATAACCGACCAATCTTGGACTTTATTTCAATATGTTGGTCAGGGTTCTGACCCTGTGTATTTTTCGGTGGGTACCGTTTAATTTCATTACCCTGGCTACGTGTTAAAATGGTTATGAATTCATTTTGGATAAGTACGTACATAACCGACCAATCTTGGACTTTATTTTGCATGCAGGTAAGGTACACCTACAGACATAACTGTGGACATTCAGTTCTTTTTATTTAGATCATGGCAATTTTTTGGTCAGAGCGCCCTCTAGTTTTGTGGAGAATCATGTTCATTTGGAATGCTCTGATTGGATGGAAGTTCAAGCCTAGCAAGGTGTGATAGAATTGGCCTGTTATGTTCAGATTCAAATAAGCATGAACCACTAATTTGACAGGGAAGTGATACTTATAATGCAGCAAGCTGTTCTAATTGCTGTTGTGGTAGAGTTTTTCTATTTTCCTGTCAAATGCATTTATTGGTCCACTGAAAAATGAAAATAATGTTCCCTGTAACTTAGACTCTTATTGATCAAGGCATTTTAAAAATCATGGGTGTTAACTCCCCTCAAGTTATGACCCGTTGTCCCCTACAGAATAATGGTTGCATCTAATATTAAAATAAAGATGGCGGAGTATAGCGTTGATTCATCTCGTTCTACTCTGGATTACTTGGAGTCAATAAAGATCCTAGAAAGTTAGTATTTATATGCCTGTGTGTTTTTTGTTTGTTTGTTTTTTCACTGTCTTTGACTTTCCCAGTATGTTTGTTGCTGTTGACAACAATTCAGTCCTCTGCCAGGCTTCAGTCAATGTTTTTCTTCACTACCTACCCAACTCCTCGTCGGGCACTATGTAGCTGGTGTGGTATATTTATCACAGACAGTAGGGCAATTGTCACATTTAGTGCTCCAAGAAAATATTCTCTGTCCATGTGTATTTATATAAATAGATGCAGTTTCTTTGGCTTGAATAACGATCACTGGCTTCGTACATACAGGTATACTGGTTTACCTGTTTCTAGTTGAAATATAGCCAATCTTATTAACCAAGACAGTTGGACATTTGCCACATGTCACAACACTCATTTCCAAGTGCCATAGCTTGAAACAAGTAGTCAAATCTGATATTGGCTGGAGCTTTAGTTTATATGGACATGGTAAATGGCAAACTAGATGGTCAGAAAGTAATAAAAATAATCACAGCTTTACTCCACCCACCCCACTATGAAGTAAAAGGCTGTTTATAAGGCCATGTATGATGGTTTCATTTTTCTTATGGAAAACAATTTTAATTAAAAACTTCTATGCTCCTGTACCCAACCGTGGGGGTTCATCACACTAAACAACAGGTGTCACTATTACTAAGATAAATGTACTTTTTTTTCATTAAAATTACTGAATGCTTATACATATGTACTAAAACGTTAGTTAACATTTAATATCAGGCAATGCATTGGTTCATTACCCTGGCTACGTGTTAAAATGGTTATGAATTCATTTTGGATAAGTACGTACATAACCGACCAATCTTGGACTTTATTTCAATATGTTGGTCAGGGTTCTGACCCTGTGTATTTTTCGGTGGGTACCGTTTAATTTCATTACCCTGGCTACGTGTTAAAATGGTTATGAATTCATTTTGGATAAGTACGTACATAACCGACCAATCTTGGACTTTATTTCAATATGTTGGTCAGGGTTCTGACCCTGTGTATTTTTCGGTGGGTACCGTTTAATTTCACCACCCTGGCTACGTGTTAAAATGGTTATGAATTCATTTTGGATAAGTACGTACATAACCGACCAATCTTGGACTTTATTTCAATATGTTGGTCAGGGTTCAGACCCTGTGTATTTTTCGGTGGGTACCGTTTAATTTCATTACCCTGGCTACGTGTTAAAATGGTTATGAATTCACTCTGGATAAGTACGTACATAACCGACCAATCTTGGACTTTATTTCAATATGTTGGTCAGGGTTCTGACCCTGTGTATTTTTCGGTGGGTACCGTTTAATTTCATTACCCTGGCTACGTGTTAAAATGGTTATGAATTCATTTTGGATAAGTACGTACATAACCGACCAATCTTGGACTTTATTTCAATATGTTGGTCAGGGTTCAGACCCTGTGTATTTTTCGGTGGGTACCGTTTAATTTCATTACCCTGGCTACGTGTTAAAATGGTTATGAATTCACTCTGGATAAGTACGTACATAACCGACCAATCTTGGACTTTATTTCAATATGTTGGTCAGGGTTCTGACCCTGTGTATTTTTCGGTGGGTACCGTTTAATTTCATTACCCTGGCTACGTGTTAAAATGGTTATGAATTCACTCTGGATAAGTACGTACATAACCGACCAATCTTGGACTTTATTTCAATATGTTGGTCAGGGTTCAGACCCTGTGTATTTTTCGGTGGGTACCGTTTAATTTCATTACCCTGGCTACGTGTTAAAATGGTTATGAATTCATTTTGGATAAGTACGTACATAACCGACCAATCTTGGACTTTATTTCAATATGTTGGTCAGGGTTCTGACCCTGTGTATTTTTCGGTGGGTACCGTTTAATTTCATTACCCTGGCTACGTGTTAAAATGGTTATGAATTCATTTTGGATAAGTACGTACATAACCGACCAATCTTGGACTTTATTTCAATGTGTTGGTCAGGGTTCTGACCCTGTGTATTTTTCGGTGGGTACCGTTTAATTTCGCCACCCTGGCTACGTGTTAAAATGGGTATGAATTCATTTTGGATAAGTACGTACATAACCGACCAATCTTGGACTTTATTTCAATGTGTTGGTCAGGGTTCTGACCCTGTGTATTTTTCGGTGGGTACCGTTTAATTTCACTACCCTGGCTACGTGTTAAAATGGTTATGAATTCATTTTGGATAAGTACGTACATAACCGACCAATCTTGGACTTTATTTTGCATGCAGGTAAGGTACACCTACAGACATAACTGTGGACATTCAGTTCTTTTTATTTAGATCATGGCAATTTTTTGGTCAGAGCGCCCTCTAGTTTTGTGGAGAATCATGTTCATTTGGAATGCTCTGATTGGATGGAAGTTCAAGCCTAGCAAGGTGTGATAGAATTGGCCTGTTATGTTCAGATTCAAATAAGCATGAACCACTAATTTGACAGGGAAGTGATACTTATAATGCAGCAAGCTGTTCTAATTGCTGTTGTGGTAGAGTTTTTCTATTTTCCTGTCAAATGCATTTATTGGTCCACTGAAAAATGAAAATAATGTTCCCTGTAACTTAGACTCTTATTGATCAAGGCATTTTAAAAATCATGGGTGTTAACTCCCCTCAAGTTATGACCCGTTGTCCCCTACAGAATAATGGTTGCATCTAATATTAAAATAAAGATGGCGGAGTATAGCGTTGATTCATCTCGTTCTACTCTGGATTACTTGGAGTCAATAAAGATCCTAGAAAGTTAGTATTTATATGCCTGTGTGTTTTTTGTTTGTTTGTTTTTTCACTGTCTTTGACTTTCCCAGTATGTTTGTTGCTGTTGACAACAATTCAGTCCTCTGCCAGGCTTCAGTCAATGTTTTTCTTCACTACCTACCCAACTCCTCGTCGGGCACTATGTAGCTGGTGTGGTATATTTATCACAGACAGTAGGGCAATTGTCACATTTAGTGCTCCAAGAAAATATTCTCTGTCCATGTGTATTTATATAAATAGATGCAGTTTCTTTGGCTTGAATAACGATCACTGGCTTCGTACATACAGGTATACTGGTTTACCTGTTTCTAGTTGAAATATAGCCAATCTTATTAACCAAGACAGTTGGACATTTGCCACATGTCACAACACTCATTTCCAAGTGCCATAGCTTGAAACAAGTAGTCAAATCTGATATTGGCTGGAGCTTTAGTTTATATG
Source organism: Saccoglossus kowalevskii (assembly GCF_978046115.1). Classification (NCBI taxonomy): domain Eukaryota; kingdom Metazoa; phylum Hemichordata; class Enteropneusta; family Harrimaniidae; genus Saccoglossus; species Saccoglossus kowalevskii. Next base: position 6,594 of record NW_028188798.1, on the reverse strand, counting down.
GACATGGTAAATGGCAAACTAGATGGTCAGAAAGTAATAAAAATAATCACAGCTTTACTCCACCCACCCCACTATGAAGTAAAAGGCTGTTTATAAGGCCATGTATGATGGTTTCATTTTTCTTATGGAAAACAATTTTAATTAAAAACTTCTATGCTCCTGTACCCAACCGTGGGGGTTCATCACACTAAACAACAGGTGTCACTATTACTAAGATAAATGTACTTTTTTTTCATTAAAATTACTGAATGCTTATACATATGTACTAAAACGTTAGTTAACATTTAATATCAGGCAATGCATTGGTTCATTACCCTGGCTACGTGTTAAAATGGTTATGAATTCATTTTGGATAAGTACGTACATAACCGACCAATCTTGGACTTTATTTCAATATGTTGGTCAGGGTTCTGACCCTGTGTATTTTTCGGTGGGTACCGTTTAATTTCATTACCCTGGCTACGTGTTAAAATGGTTATGAATTCATTTTGGATAAGTACGTACATAACCGACCAATCTTGGACTTTATTTCAATATGTTGGTCAGGGTTCTGACCCTGTGTATTTTTCGGTGGGTACCGTTTAATTTCACCACCCTGGCTACGTGTTAAAATGGTTATGAATTCATTTTGGATAAGTACGTACATAACCGACCAATCTTGGACTTTATTTCAATATGTTGGTCAGGGTTCAGACCCTGTGTATTTTTCGGTGGGTACCGTTTAATTTCATTACCCTGGCTACGTGTTAAAATGGTTATGAATTCACTCTGGATAAGTACGTACATAACCGACCAATCTTGGACTTTATTTCAATATGTTGGTCAGGGTTCTGACCCTGTGTATTTTTCGGTGGGTACCGTTTAATTTCATTACCCTGGCTACGTGTTAAAATGGTTATGAATTCATTTTGGATAAGTACGTACATAACCGACCAATCTTGGACTTTATTTCAATATGTTGGTCAGGGTTCAGACCCTGTGTATTTTTCGGTGGGTACCGTTTAATTTCATTACCCTGGCTACGTGTTAAAATGGTTATGAATTCACTCTGGATAAGTACGTACATAACCGACCAATCTTGGACTTTATTTCAATATGTTGGTCAGGGTTCTGACCCTGTGTATTTTTCGGTGGGTACCGTTTAATTTCATTACCCTGGCTACGTGTTAAAATGGTTATGAATTCACTCTGGATAAGTACGTACATAACCGACCAATCTTGGACTTTATTTCAATATGTTGGTCAGGGTTCAGACCCTGTGTATTTTTCGGTGGGTACCGTTTAATTTCATTACCCTGGCTACGTGTTAAAATGGTTATGAATTCATTTTGGATAAGTACGTACATAACCGACCAATCTTGGACTTTATTTCAATATGTTGGTCAGGGTTCTGACCCTGTGTATTTTTCGGTGGGTACCGTTTAATTTCATTACCCTGGCTACGTGTTAAAATGGTTATGAATTCATTTTGGATAAGTACGTACATAACCGACCAATCTTGGACTTTATTTCAATGTGTTGGTCAGGGTTCTGACCCTGTGTATTTTTCGGTGGGTACCGTTTAATTTCGCCACCCTGGCTACGTGTTAAAATGGGTATGAATTCATTTTGGATAAGTACGTACATAACCGACCAATCTTGGACTTTATTTCAATGTGTTGGTCAGGGTTCTGACCCTGTGTATTTTTCGGTGGGTACCGTTTAATTTCATTACCCTGGCTACGTGTTAAAATGGTTATGAATTCATTTTGGATAAGTACGTACATAACCGACCAATCTTAGACTTTATTTCAATGTGTTGGTCAGGGTTTTGACCCTGTGTATTTTTCGGTGGGTACCGTTTAATTTCATTACCCTGGCTACGTGTTAAAATGGGTCTGAAGTCACTCTGGATAAGTACGTACATAACCGACCAATCTTGGACTTTATTTTGCATGCAGGTAAGGTACACCTACAGACATAACTGTGGACATTCAGTTCTTTTTATTTAGATCATGGCAATTTTTTGGTCAGAGCGCCCTCTAGTTTTGTGGAGAATCATGTTCATTTGGAATGCTCTGATTGGATGGAAGTTCAAGCCTAGCAAGGTGTGATAGAATTGGCCTGTTATGTTCAGATTCAAATAAGCATGAACCACTAATTTGACAGGGAAGTGATACTTATAATGCAGCAAGCTGTTCTAATTGCTGTTGTGGTAGAGTTTTTCTATTTTCCTGTCAAATGCATTTATTGGTCCACTGAAAAATGAAAATAATGTTCCCTGTAACTTAGACTCTTATTGATCAAGGCATTTTAAAAATCATGGGTGTTAACTCCCCTCAAGTTATGACCCGTTGTCCCCTACAGAATAATGGTTGCATCTAATATTAAAATAAAGATGGCGGAGTATAGCGTTGATTCATCTCGTTCTACTCTGGATTACTTGGAGTCAATAAAGATCCTAGAAAGTTAGTATTTATATGCCTGTGTGTTTTTTGTTTGTTTGTTTTTTCACTGTCTTTGACTTTCCCAGTATGTTTGTTGCTGTTGACAACAATTCAGTCCTCTGCCAGGCTTCAGTCAATGTTTTTCTTCACTACCTACCCAACTCCTCGTCGGGCACTATGTAGCTGGTGTGGTATATTTATCACAGACAGTAGGGCAATTGTCACATTTAGTGCTCCAAGAAAATATTCTCTGTCCATGTGTATTTATATAAATAGATGCAGTTTCTTTGGCTTGAATAACGATCACTGGCTTCGTACATACAGGTATACTGGTTTACCTGTTTCTAGTTGAAATATAGCCAATCTTATTAACCAAGACAGTTGGACATTTGCCACATGTCACAACACTCATTTCCAAGTGCCATAGCTTGAAACAAGTAGTCAAATCTGATATTGGCTGGAGCTTTAGTTTATATGGACATGGTAAATGGCAAACTAGATGGTCAGAAAGTAATAAAAATAATCACAGCTTTACTCCACCCACCCCACTATGAAGTAAAAGGCTGTTTATAAGGCCATGTATGATGGTTTCATTTTTCTTATGGAAAACAATTTTAATTAAAAACTTCTATGCTCCTGTACCCAACCGTGGGGGTTCATCACACTAAACAACAGGTGTCACTATTACTAAGATAAATGTACTTTTTTTTCATTAAAATTACTGAATGCTTATACATATGTACTAAAACGTTAGTTAACATTTAATATCAGGCAATGCATTGGTTCATTACCCTGGCTACGTGTTAAAATGGTTATGAATTCATTTTGGATAAGTACGTACATAACCGACCAATCTTGGACTTTATTTCAATATGTTGGTCAGGGTTCTGACCCTGTGTATTTTTCGGTGGGTACCGTTTAATTTCATTACCCTGGCTACGTGTTAAAATGGTTATGAATTCATTTTGGATAAGTACGTACATAACCGACCAATCTTGGACTTTATTTCAATATGTTGGTCAGGGTTCTGACCCTGTGTATTTTTCGGTGGGTACCGTTTAATTTCACCACCCTGGCTACGTGTTAAAATGGTTATGAATTCATTTTGGATAAGTACGTACATAACCGACCAATCTTGGACTTTATTTCAATATGTTGGTCAGGGTTCAGACCCTGTGTATTTTTCGGTGGGTACCGTTTAATTTCATTACCCTGGCTACGTGTTAAAATGGTTATGAATTCACTCTGGATAAGTACGTACATAACCGACCAATCTTGGACTTTATTTCAATATGTTGGTCAGGGTTCTGACCCTGTGTATTTTTCGGTGGGTACCGTTTAATTTCATTACCCTGGCTACGTGTTAAAATGGTTATGAATTCATTTTGGATAAGTACGTACATAACCGACCAATCTTGGACTTTATTTCAATATGTTGGTCAGGGTTCAGACCCTGTGTATTTTTCGGTGGGTACCGTTTAATTTCATTACCCTGGCTACGTGTTAAAATGGTTATGAATTCACTCTGGATAAGTACGTACATAACCGACCAATCTTGGACTTTATTTCAATATGTTGGTCAGGGTTCTGACCCTGTGTATTTTTCGGTGGGTACCGTTTAATTTCATTACCCTGGCTACGTGTTAAAATGGTTATGAATTCACTCTGGATAAGTACGTACATAACCGACCAATCTTGGACTTTATTTCAATATGTTGGTCAGGGTTCAGACCCTGTGTATTTTTCGGTGGGTACCGTTTAATTTCATTACCCTGGCTACGTGTTAAAATGGTTATGAATTCATTTTGGATAAGTACGTACATAACCGACCAATCTTGGACTTTATTTCAATATGTTGGTCAGGGTTCTGACCCTGTGTATTTTTCGGTGGGTACCGTTTAATTTCATTACCCTGGCTACGTGTTAAAATGGTTATGAATTCATTTTGGATAAGTACGTACATAACCGACCAATCTTGGACTTTATTTCAATGTGTTGGTCAGGGTTCTGACCCTGTGTATTTTTCGGTGGGTACCGTTTAATTTCGCCACCCTGGCTACGTGTTAAAATGGGTATGAATTCATTTTGGATAAGTACGTACATAACCGACCAATCTTGGACTTTATTTCAATGTGTTGGTCAGGGTTCTGACCCTGTGTATTTTTCGGTGGGTACCGTTTAATTTCATTACCCTGGCTACGTGTTAAAATGGGTCTGAAGTCACTCTGGATAAGTACGTACGTAACCGACCAATCTTGGACTTTAATTCAATGTGTTGGTCAGGGTTCTGACCCTGTGTATTTTTCGGTGGGTACCGTTTAATTTCACTACCCTGGCTACGTGTTAAAATGGTTATGAATTCATTTTGGATAAGTACGTACATAACCGACCAATCTTGGACTTTATTTCAATATGTTGGTCAGGGTTCAGACCCTGTGTATTTTTCGGTGGGTACCGTTTAATTTCATTACCCTGGCTACGTGTTAAAATGGTTATGAATTCATTTTGGATAAGTACGTACATAACCGACCAATCTTGGACTTTATTTCAATGTGTTGGTCAGGGTTCTGACCCTGTGTATTTTTCGGTGGGTACCGTTTAATTTCACCACCCTGGCTACGTGTTAAAATGGGTATGAATTCATTTTGGATAAGTACGTACATAACCGACCAATCTTGGACTTTAATTCAATGTGTTGGTCAGGGTTCTGACCCTGTGTATTTTTCGGTGGGTACCGTTTAATTTCACTACCCTGGCTACGTGTTAAAATGGTTATGAATTCATTTTGGATAAGTACGTACATAACCGACCAATCTTAGACTTTATTTCAATGTGTTGGTCAGGGTTTTGACCCTGTGTATTTTTCGGTGGGTACCGTTTAATTTCATTACCCTGGCTACGTGTTAAAATGGGTCTGAAGTCACTCTGGATAAGTACGTACATAACCGACCAATCTTGGACTTTAATTCAATGTGTTGGTCAGGGTTCTGACCCTGTGTATTTTTCGGTGGGTACCGTTTAATTTCATTACCCTGGCTACGTGTTAAAATGGGTCTGAAGTCACTCTGGATAAGTACGTACATAACCGACCAATCTTGGACTTTATTTCAATATGTTGGTCAGGGTTCTGACCCTGTGTATTTTTCGGTGGGTACCGTTTAATTTCATTACCCTGGCTACGTGTTAAAATGGGTCTGAAGTCACTCTGGATAAGTACGTACATAACCGACCAATCTTGGACTTTAATTCAATGTGTTGGTCAGGGTTCTGACCCTGTGTATTTTTCGGTGGGTACCGTTTAATTTCATTACCCTGGCTACGTGTTAAAATGGTTATGAATTCATTTTGGATAAGTACGTACATAACCGACCAATCTTAGACTTTATTTCAATGTGTTGGTCAGGGTTTTGACCCTGTGTATTTTTCGGTGGGTACCGTTTAATTTCATTACCCTGGCTACGTGTTAAAATGGGTCTGAAGTCACTCTGGATAAGTACGTACGTAACCAACCAATCTTGGACTTTAATTCAATGTGTTGGTCAGGGTTCTGACCCTGTGTATTTTTCGGTGGGTACCGTTTAATTTCATTACCCTGGCTACGTGTTAAAATGGGTCTGAAGTCACTCTGGATAAGTACGTACATAACCGACCAATCTTGGACTTTATTTCAATATGTTGGTCAGGGTTCAGACCCTGTGTATTTTTCGGTGGGTACCGTTTAATTTCATTACCCTGGCTACGTGTTAAAATGGTTATGAATTCATTTTGGATAAGTACGTACATAACCGACCAATCTTGGACTTTATTTCAATATGTTGGTCAGGGTTCTGACCCTGTGTATTTTTCGGTGGGTACCGTTTAATTTCATTACCCTGGCTACGTGTTAAAATGGTTATGAATTCATTTTGGATAAGTACGTACATAACCGACCAATCTTGGACTTTATTTCAATATGTTGGTCAGGGTTCTGACCCTGTGTATTTTTCGGTGGGTACCGTTTAATTTCATTACCCTGGCTACGTGTTAAAATGGGTCTGAAGTCACTCTGGATAAGTACGTACATAACCGACCAATCTTGGACTTTATTTTGCATGCAGGTAAGGTACACCTACAGACATAACTGTGGACATTCAGTTCTTTTTATTTAGATCATGGCAATTTTTTGGTC
>NW_028188797.1:0-30080 GCF_978046115.1 Saccoglossus kowalevskii | reverse complement strand
GTACTTTGCCACGACTTTGCCACAACTCTTCAGTACTTTGCCACACTTTTCAGTACTTTGCCACGACTTTTCAGCACTTTGCCACAACTTTTCAGTACTTTGTCACACTTTTCAGTACTTTGCCACGACTTTGCCACGACTTTTCAGTACTTTGCCACTACTTTTCAGAACTTTGCCACAACTTTTCAGTACTTTACCACACTTTTCAGCACTTTGCCACAACTTTTCAGTACTTTGCCACACTTTTCAGCACTTTGCCACAACTTTTCAGTACTTTGCCACACTTTTCAGTACTTTGCCACGACTTTGCAGCACTTTGCCACTCTTTTCAGTACTTTGCCACGACTTTGCCACAACTTTTCAGTACTTTGCCACACTTTTCAGTACTTTGCCACGACTTTTCAGCACTTCGCCACTACTTTTCAGTACTTTGCCACACTTTTCAGCGCTTTGCCACAACTTTACAGTCCTTTGCCACACTTTTCAGCATTTGCCACGACTTTGCAGCACTTTGCCACACTTTTCAGCACTTTGCCACAACTTTTCAGCACTTTGACACTCTTTTCAGTACTTTGCCACGACTTTGCCACAACTCCTCAGTACTTTGCCACACTTTTCAGTACTTTGCCACGACTTTTCAGTACTTTGCCACTACTTTTCAGCACTTTGCCACAACTTTTCAGTACTTTGCCACACTTTTCAGCACTTTGCCACAACTTTTCAGTACTTTGCCACAATTTTCAGCACTTTGCCACTACTTTTCAGTACGTTGCCACACTTTTCAGTACTTTGCCACGACTTTTCAGCACTTCGCCACAACTTTTCAGTACTTTGCCACACTTTTCAGTACTTTGCCACGACTTTGCCACAACTTTTCAGTACTTTGCCACTCTTTTCAGTACTTTTCCACAACTTTGCCACAACTTTTCAGTACTTTGCCACACTTTTCAGCACTTTGCCACAACTTTTCAGTACTTTGCCACAATTTTCAGCACTTTGCCACTACTTTTCAGTACTTTGCCACACTTTTCAGTACTTTGCCACGACTTTTCAGCACTTCGCCACAACTTTTCAGTACTTTGCCACACTTTTCAGTACTTTGCCACGACTTTGCCACAACTTTTCAGTACTTTGCCACTCTTTTCAGTACTTTGCCACGACTTTGCCACAACTTTTCAGTATTTTGCCACACTTTTCAGTACTTTGCCACGACTTTTCAGCACTTCGCCACTACTTTTCATTACTTTGCTACACTTTTCAGTACTTTGCCACAACTTTTCAGTACTTTGCCACACTTTTCAGTACTTTGCCACGACTTTACAGCACTTTGCCACACTTTTCAGCACTTTGCAACAACTTTTCAGTACTTTGCCACACTTTTCAGTTCTTTGCCACGACTTTGCAGCACTTTGCCACTCTTTTCAGTACTTTGCCACGACTTTGCCACAACTTTTCAGTACTTTGCACACACTTTTCAGTACTTTGCCACGACTTTTCAGCACTTCGCCACTACTTTTCAGTACTTTGCCACACTTTTCAGCGCTTTGCCACAACTTTTCAGTCCTTTGCCACACTTTTCAGCATTTGCCACGACTTTGCAGCACTTTGCCACACTTTTCAGCACTTTGCCACAACTTTTCAGCACTTTGCCACTCTTTTCAGTACTTTGCCACGACTTTGCCACAACTCCTCAGTACTTTGCCACACTTTTCAGTACTTTTGCCACGACTTTTCAGTACTTTGCCACACTTTTCAGCACTTTGCCACAACTTTTCAGTACTTTGCCACACTTTTCAGCACTTTGCCACAACTTTTCAGTACTTTGCCACACTTTTCAGCACTTTGCCAAACTTTTCAGTACTTTGCCACACTTTTCAGCACTTTGCCACAACTTTTCAGTACTTTGCCACACTTTTCAGTACTTTGCCACGACTTTGCAGCACTTTGCCACTCTTTTCAGTACTTTGCCACGACTTTGCCACAACTTTTCAGTACTTTGCCACACTTTTCAGTACTTTGCCACGACTTTTCAGCACTTCGCCACTACTTTTCAGTACTTTGCCACACTTTTCAGCGCTTTGCCACAACTTTTCAGTCCTTTGCCACACTTTTCAGCATTTGCCACGACTTTGCAGCACTTTGCCACACTTTTCAGCACTTTGCCACAACTTTTCAGCACTTTGCCACTCTTTTCAGTACTTTGCCACGACTTTGCCACAACTCCTCAGTACTTTGCCACACTTTTCAGTACTTTGCCACGACTTTTCAGTACTTTGCCACTACTTTTCAGCACTTTGCCACAACTTTTCAGTACTTTGCCACACTTTTCAGCACTTTGCCACAACTTTTCAGTACTTTGCCACAATTTTCAGCACTTTGCCACTACTTTTCAGTACGTTGCCACACTTTTCAGTACTTTGCCACGACTTTTCAGCACTTCGCCACAACTTTTCAGTACTTTGCCACACTTTTCAGTACTTTGCCACGACTTTGCCACAACTTTTCAGTACTTTGCCACTCTTTTCAGTACTTTTCCACAACTTTGCCACAACTTTTCAGTACTTTGCCACACTTTTCAGCACTTTGCCACAACTTTTCAGTACTTTGCCACAATTTTCAGCACTTTGCCTCTACTTTTCAGTACTTTGCCACACTTTTCAGTACTTTGCCACGACTTTTCAGCACTTCGCCACAACTTTTCAGTACTTTGCCACACTTTTCAGTACTTTGCCACGACTTTGCCACAACTTTTCAGTACTTTGCCACTCTTTTCAGTACTTTTCCACAACTTTGCCACAACTTTTCAGTACTTTGCCACACTTTTCAGCACTTTGCCACAACTTTTCAGTACTTTGCCACAATTTTCAGCACTTTGCCTCTACTTTTCAGTACTTTGCCACACTTTTCAGTACTTTGCCACGACTTTTCAGCACTTCGCCACAACTTTTCAGTACTTTGCCACACTTTTCAGTACTTTGCCACGACTTTGCCACAACTTTTCAGTACTTTGCCACTCTTTTCAGTACTTTGCCACGACTTTGCCACAACTTTTCAGTATTTTGCCACACTTTTCAGTACTTTGCCACGACTTTTCAGCACTTCGCCACTACTTTTCATTACTTTGCTACACTTTTCAGTACTTTGCCACAACTTTTCAGTACTTTGCCACACTTTTCAGTACTTTGCCACGACTTTACAGCACTTTGCCACACTTTTCAGCACTTTGCAACAACTTTTCAGTACTTTGCCACACTTTTCAGTTCTTTGCCACGACTTTGCAGCACTTTGCCACTCTTTTCAGTACATTGCCACGACTTTGCCACAACTCTTCAGTACTTTGCCACACTTTTCAGTACTTTGCCACGACTTTTCAGCACTTTGCCACAACTTTTCAGTACTTTGTCACACTTTTCAGTACTTTGCCACGATTTGCCACGACTTTTCAGTACTTTGCCACTACTTTTCAGAACTTTGCCACAACTTTTCAGTACTTTGCCACACTTTTCAGCACTTTGCCACGACTTTGCCACAACTCTTCAGTACTTTGCCACACTTTTCAGTACTTTGCCACGACTTTTCAGCACTTTGCCACAACTTTTCAGTACTTTGCCACACTTTTCAGTACTTTGCCACGACTTTTCAGCACTTCGCCACTACTTTTCAGTACTTTGCCACACTTTTCAGCGCTTTGCCACAACTTTTCAGTCCTTTGCCACACTTTTCAGCATTTGCCACGACTTTGCAGCACTTTGCCACACTTTTCAGCACTTTGCCACAACTTTTCAGCACTTTGCCACTCTTTTCAGTACTTTGCCACGACTTTGCCACAACTCCTCAGTACTTTGCCACACTTTTCAGTACTTCGCCTCGACTTTTCAGTACTTTGCCACTACTTTTCAGCACTTTGCCACAACTTTTCAGTACTTTGCCACACTTTTCAGCACTTTGCCACAACTTTTCAGTACTTTGCCACAATTTTCAGCACTTTGCCACTACTTTTCAGTACGTTGCCACACTTTTCAGTACTTTGCCACGACTTTTCAGCACTTCGCCACAACTTTTCAGTACTTTGCCACACTTTTCAGTACTTTGCCACGACTTTGCCACAACTTTTCAGTACTTTGCCACTCTTTTCAGTACTTTTCCACAACTTTGCCACAACTTTTCAGTACTTTGCCACACTTTTCAGCACTTTGCCACAACTTTTCAGTACTTTGCCACAATTTTCAGCACTTTGCCACTACTTTTCAGTACTTTGCCACACTTTTCAGTACTTTGCCACGACTTTTCAGCACTTCGCCACAACTTTTCAGTACTTTGCCACACTTTTCAGTACTTTGCCACGACTTTGCCACAACTTTTCAGTACTTTGCCACTCTTTTCAGTACTTTGCCACGACTTTGCCACAACTTTTCAGTATTTTGCCACACTTTTCAGTACTTTGCCACGACTTTTCAGCACTTCGCCACTACTTTTCATTACTTTGCTACACTTTTCAGTACTTTGCCACAACTTTTCAGTACTTTGCCACACTTTTCAGTACTTTGCCACGACTTTACAGCACTTTGCCACACTTTTCAGCACTTTGCAACAACTTTTCAGTACTTTGCCACACTTTTCAGTTCTTTGCCACGACTTTGCAGCACTTTGCCACTCTTTTCCGTACTTTGCCACGACTTTGCCACAACTCTTCAGTACTTTGTCACACTTTTCAGTACTTTGCCACGACTTTTCAGCACTTTGCCACAACTTTTCAGTACTTTGTCACACATTTCAGTACTTTGCCACGATTTGCCACGACTTTTCAGTACTTTGCCACTACTTTTCAGAACTTTGCCACAACTTTTCAGTACTTTGCCACACTTTTCAGCACTTTGCCACAACTTTTCAGTACTTTGCCACACTTTTCAGCACTTTGCCACAACTTTTCAGTACTTTGCCACACTTTTCAGCACTTTGCCACAACTTTTCAGTACTTTGCCACAATTTTCAGTTCTTTGCCAAGACTTTGCAGCACTTTGCCACTCTTTTCAGCACTTTGCCACGACTTTGCCACAACTCTTCAGTACTTTGCCACACTTTTCAGTACTTTGCCACGACTTTTCAGCACTTTGCCACTCATTTCAGTACTTTGCCACGACTTTGCCACAACTCTTCAGTACTTTGCCACTCTTTTCAGTACTTTGCCACGACTTTGCCACAACTCTTCAGTACTTTGCCACACTTTTCAGTACTTTGCCACGACTTTTCAGTACTTTGCCACTACTTTTCAGCACTTTGCCACAACTTTTCAGTACTTTGCCACACTTTTCAGCACTTTGCCACAACTTTTCAGTACTTTGCCACACTTTTCAGCACTTACCACTACTTTTCAGTACTTTGCCACACTTTTCAGTACTTTGCCACGACTTTTCAGCACTTCGCCACAAAATTTCAGTACTTTGCCACACTTTTCAGTTCTTTGCCACGACTTTGCCACAACTTTTCAGTACTTTGCCACTCTTTTCAGTACTTTGCCACGACTTTGCCACAACTTTTCAGTACTTTGCCTCACTTTTCAGTACTTTGCCACGACTTTGCCACAACTTTTCAGTACTTTGCCACTCTTTTCAGTACTTTGCCACCACTTTGCCACAACTTTTCAGTACTTTGCCACACTTTCCAGTACTTTGCCACGACTTTTCAGCACTTCGCCACTACTTTTCAGTACTTTGCCACACTTTTCAGCACTTTGCCACAACTTTTCAGTACTTTGCTACACATTTCCGTACTTTGCCACAACTTTTCAGTACTTTGCCACACTTTTCAGTACTTTGCCACGACTTTGCAGCACTTTGCCACACTTTTCAGCACTTTGCAACAACTTTTCAGTACTTTGCAACACTTTTCAGTTCTTTGCCACGACTTTGCAGCACTTTGCCACTCTTTTCAGTACTTTGCCACGACTTTGCCACAACTCTTCAGTACTTTGCCACACTTTTCAGTACTTTGCCACGACTTTTCAGCACTTTGCCACAACTTTTCAGTACTTTGCCACTACTTTTCAGAACTTTGCCACAACTTTTCAGTACTTTGCCACACTTTTCAGCACTTTGCCACAACTTTTCAGTACTTTGCCACACTTTTCAGCACTTTGCCACAACTTTTCAGTACTTTGCCACACTTTTCAGCACTTTGCCACAACTTTTCAGTACTTTGCCACAATTTTCAGTTCTTTGCCACGACTTTGCCACAACTTTTCAGTACTTTGCCACTCTTTTCAGTACTTTTCCACAACTTTGCCACAACTTTTCAGTACTTTGCCACACTTTTCAGCACTTTGCCACAACTTTTCAGTACTTTGCCACAATTTTCAGCACTTTGCCACTACTTTTCAGTACTTTGCCACACTTTTCAGTACTTTGCCACGACTTTTCAGCACTTCGCCACAACTTTTCAGTACTTTGCCACACTTTTCAGTACTTTGCCACGACTTTGCCACAACTTTTCAGTACTTTGCCACTCTTTTCAGTACTTTGCCACGACTTTGCCACAACTTTTCAGTATTTTGCCACACTTTTCAGTACTTTGCCACGACTTTTCAGCACTTCGCCACTACTTTTCATTACTTTGCTACACTTTTCAGTACTTTGCCACAACTTTTCAGTACTTTGCCACACTTTTCAGTACTTTGCCACGACTTTACAGCACTTTGCCACACTTTTCAGCATTTTGCAACAACTTTTCAGTACTTTGCCACACTTTTCAGTTCTTTGCCACGACTTTGCAGCACTTTGCCACTCTTTTCAGTACTTTGCCACGACTTTGCCACAACTTTTCAGTACTTTGCACACACTTTTCAGTACTTTGCCACGACTTTTCAGCACTTCGCCACTACTTTTCAGTACTTTGCCACACTTTTCAGCGCTTTGCCACAACTTTTCAGTCCTTTGCCACACTTTTCAGCATTTGCCACGACTTTGCAGCACTTTGCCACACTTTTCAGCACTTTGCCACAACTTTTCAGCACTTTGCCACTCTTTTCAGTACTTTGCCACGACTTTGCCACAACTCCTCAGTACTTTGCCACACTTTTCAGTACTTTGCCACGACTTTTCAGTACTTTGCCACACTTTTCAGCACTTTGCCACAACTTTTCAGTACTTTGCCACACTTTTCAGCACTTTGCCACAACTTTTCAGTACTTTGCCACACTTTTCAGCACTTTGCCAAACTTTTCAGTACTTTGCCACACTTTTCAGCACTTTGCCACAACTTTTCAGTACTTTGCCACACTTTTCAGTACTTTGCCACGACTTTGCAGCACTTTGCCACTCTTTTCAGTACTTTGCCACGACTTTGCCACAACTTTTCAGTACTTTGCCACACTTTTCAGTACTTTGCCACGACTTTTCAGCACTTCGCCACTACTTTTCAGTACTTTGCCACACTTTTCAGCGCTTTGCCACAACTTTTCAGTCCTTTGCCACACTTTTCAGCATTTGCCACGACTTTGCAGCACTTTGCCACACTTTTCAGCACTTTGCCACAACTTTTCAGCACTTTGCCACTCTTTTCAGTACTTTGCCACGACTTTGCCACAACTCCTCAGTACTTTGCCACACTTTTCAGTACTTTGCCACGACTTTTCAGTACTTTGCCACTACTTTTCAGCACTTTGCCACAACTTTTCAGTACTTTGCCACACTTTTCAGCACTTTGCCACAACTTTTCAGTACTTTGCCACAATTTTCAGCACTTTGCCACTACTTTTCAGTACGTTGCCACACTTTTCAGTACTTTGCCACGACTTTTCAGCACTTCGCCACAACTTTTCAGTACTTTGCCACACTTTTCAGTACTTTGCCACGACTTTGCCACAACTTTTCAGTACTTTGCCACTCTTTTCAGTACTTTTCCACAACTTTGCCACAACTTTTCAGTACTTTGCCACACTTTTCAGCACTTTGCCACAACTTTTCAGTACTTTGCCACAATTTTCAGCACTTTGCCACTACTTTTCAGTACTTTGCCACACTTTTCAGTACTTTCCCACGACTTTTCAGCACTTCGCCACAACTTTTCAGTACTTTGCCACACTTTTCAGTACTTTGCCACGACTTTGCCACAACTTTTCAGTACTTTGCCACTCTTTTCAGTACTTTGCCACGACTTTGCCACAACTTTTCAGTATTTTGCCACACTTTTCAGTACTTTGCCACGACTTTTCAGCACTTCGCCACTACTTTTCATTACTTTGCTACACTTTTCAGTACTTTGCCACAACTTTTCAGTACTTTGCCACACTTTTCAGTACTTTGCCACGACTTTACAGCACTTTGCCACACTTTTCAGCACTTTGCAACAACTTTTCAGTACTTTGCCACACTTTTCAGTTCTTTGCCACGACTTTGCAGCACTTTGCCACTCTTTTCAGTACATTGCCACGACTTTGCCACAACTCTTCAGTACTTTGCCACACTTTTCAGTACTTTGCCACGACTTTTCAGCACTTTGCCACAACTTTTCAGTACTTTGTCACACTTTTCAGTACTTTGCCACGATTTGCCACGACTTTTCAGTACTTTGCCACTACTTTTCAGAACTTTGCCACAACTTTTCAGTACTTTGCCACACTTTTCAGCACTTTGCCACGACTTTGCCACAACTCTTCAGTACTTTGCCACACTTTTCAGTACTTTGCCACGACTTTTCAGCACTTTGCCACAACTTTTCAGTACTTTGTCACACTTTTCAGTACTTTGCCACGACTTTGCCACGACTTTTCAGTACTTTGCCACTACTTTTCAGAACTTTGCCACAACTTTTCAGTACTTTGCCACACTTTTCAGCACTTTGCCACAACTTTTCCGTACTTTGCCACACTTTTCAGCACTTTGCCACAACTTTTCAGTACTTTGCCACACTTTTCAGTACTTTGCCACGACTTTGCAGCACTTTGCCACTCTTTTCAGTACTTTGCCACGACTTTGCCACAACTTTTCAGTACTTTGCCACACTTTTCAGTACTTTGCCACGACTTTTCAGCACTTCGCCACTACTTTTCAGTACTTTGCCACACTTTTCAGCGCTTTGCCACAACTTTTCAGTCCTTTGCCACACTTTTCAGCATTTGCCACGACTTTGCAGCACTTTGCCACACTTTTCAGCACTTTGCCACAACTTTTCAGCACTTTGCCACTCTTTTCAGTACTTTGCCACGACTTTGCCACAACTCCTCAGTACTTTGCCACACTTTTCAGTACTTTGCCTCGACTTTTCAGTACTTTGCCACTACTTTTCAGCACTTTGCCACAACTTTTCAGTACTTTGCCACACTTTTCAGCACTTTGCCACAACTTTTCAGTACTTTGCCACAATTTTCAGCACTTTGCCACTACTTTTCAGTACGTTGCCACACTTTTCAGTACTTTGCCACGACTTTTCAGCACTTCGCCACAACTTTTCAGTACTTTGCCACACTTTTCAGTACTTTGCCACGACTTTGGCACAACTTTTCAGTACTTTGCCACTCTTTTCAGTACTTTTCCACAACTTTGCCACAACTTTTCAGTACTTTGCCACACTTTTCAGCACTTTGCCACAACTTTTCAGTACTTTGCCACAATTTTCAGCACTTTGCCACTACTTTTCAGTACTTTGCCACACTTTTCAGTACTTTGCCACGACTTTTCAGCACTTCGCCACAACTTTTCAGTACTTTGCCACACTTTTCAGTACTTTGCCACGACTTTGCCACAACTTTTCAGTACTTTGCCACTCTTTTCAGTACTTTGCCACGACTTTGCCACAACTTTTCAGTATTTTGCCACACTATTCAGTACTTTGCCACGACTTTTCAGCACTTCGCCACTACTTTTCATTACTTTGCTACACTTTTCAGTACTTTGCCACAACTTTTCAGTACTTTGCCACACTTTTCAGTACTTTGCCACGACTTTACAGCACTTTGCCACACTTTTCAGCACTTTGCAACAACTTTTCAGTACTTTGCCACACTTTTCAGTTCTTTGCCACGACTTTGCAGCACTTTGCCACTCTTTTCCGTACTTTGCCACGACTTTGCCACAACTCTTCAGTACTTTGTCACACTTTTCAGTACTTTGCCACGACTTTTCAGCACTTTGCCACAACTTTTCAGTACTTTGTCACACTTTTCAGTACTTTGCCACGATTTGCCACGACTTTTCAGTACTTTGCCACTACTTTTCAGAACTTTGCCACAACTTTTCAGTACTTTGCCACACTTTTCAGCACTTTGCCACAACTTTTCAGTACTTTGCCACACTTTTCAGCACTTTGCCACAACTTTTCAGTACTTTGCCACACTTTTCAGCACTTTGCCACAACTTTTCAGTACTTTGCCACAATTTTCAGTTCTTTGCCAAGACTTTGCAGCACTTTGCCACTCTTTTCAGCACTTTGCCACGACTTTGCCACAACTCTTCAGTACTTTGCCACACTTTTCAGTACTTTGCCACGACTTTTCAGCACTTTGCCACTCATTTCAGTACTTTGCCACGACTTTGCCACAACTCTTCAGTACTTTGCCACTCTTTTCAGTACTTTGCCACGACTTTGCCACAACTCTTCAGTACTTTGCCACACTTTTCAGTACTTTGCCACGACTTTTCAGTACTTTGCCACTACTTTTCAGCACTTTGCCACAACTTTTCAGTACTTTGCCACACTTTTCAGCACTTTGCCACAACTTTTCAGTACTTTGCCACACTTTTCAGCACTTACCACTACTTTTCAGTACTTTGCCACACTTTTCAGTACTTTGCCACGACTTTTCAGCACTTCGCCACAAAATTTCAGTACTTTGCCACACTTTTCAGTTCTTTGCCACGACTTTGCCACAACTTTTCAGTACTTTGCCACTCTTTTCAGTACTTTGCCACGACTTTGCCACAACTTTTCAGTACTTTGCCTCACTTTTCAGTACTTTGCCACGACTTTGCCACAACTTTTCAGTACTTTGCCACTCTTTTCAGTACTTTGCCACCACTTTGCCACAACTTTTCAGTACTTTGCCACACTTTCCAGTACTTTGCCACGACTTTTCAGCACTTCGCCACTACTTTTCAGTACTTTGCCACACTTTTCAGCACTTTGCCACAACTTTTCAGTACTTTGCTACACATTTCCGTACTTTGCCACAACTTTTCAGTACTTTGCCACACTTTTCAGTACTTTGCCACGACTTTGCAGCACTTTGCCACACTTTTCAGCACTTTGCAACAACTTTTCAGTACTTTGCAACACTTTTCAGTTCTTTGCCACGACTTTGCAGCACTTTGCCACTCTTTTCAGTACTTTGCCACGACTTTGCCACAACTCTTCAGTACTTTGCCACACTTTTCAGTACTTTGCCACGACTTTTCAGCACTTTGCCACAACTTTTCAGTACTTTGCCACTACTTTTCAGAACTTTGCCACAACTTTTCAGTACTTTGCCACACTTTTCAGCACTTTGCCACAACTTTTCAGTACTTTGCCACACTTTTCAGCACTTTGCCACAACTTTTCAGTACTTTGCCACACTTTTCAGCACTTTGCCACAACTTTTCAGTACTTTGCCACAATTTTCAGTTCTTTGCCAAGACTTTGCAGCACTTTGCCACTCTTTTCAGTACTTTGCCACGACTTTGCCACAACTCTTCAGTACTTTGCCACACTATTCAGTACTTTGCCACGACTTTTCAGCACTTTGCCACTCATTTCAGTACTTTGCCACGACTTTGCCACAACTCTTCAGTACTTTGCCACTCTTTTCAGTACTTTGCCACGACTTTGCCACAACTCTTCAGTACTTTGCCACACTTTTCAGTACTTTGCCACGACTTTTCAGTACTTTGCCACTACTTTTCAGCACTTTGCCACAACTTTTCAGTACTTTGCCACACTTTTCAGCACTTTGCCACAACTTTTCAGTACTTTGCCACACTTTTCAGCACTTACCACTACTTTTCAGTACTTTGCCACACTTTTCAGTACTTTGCCACGACTTTTCAGCACTTCGCCACAAAATTTCAGTACTTTGCCACACTTTTCAGTACTTTGCCACGACTTTGCCACAACTTTTCAGTACTTTGCCACTCTTTTCAGTACTTTGCCACGACTTTGCCACAACTTTTCAGTACTTTGCCTCACTTTTCAGTACTTTGCCACGACTTTGCCACAACTTTTCAGTACTTTGCCACTCTTTTCAGTACTTTGCCACCACTTTGCCACAACTTTTCAGTACTTTGCCACACTTTCCAGTACTTTGCCACGACTTTTCAGCACTTCGCCACTACTTTTCAGTACTTTGCCACACTTTTCAGCACTTTGCCACAACTTTTCAGTACTTTGCTACACATTTCAGTACTTTGCCACAACTTTTCAGTACTTTGCCACACTTTTCAGTACTTTGCCACGACTTTGCAGCACTTTGCCACTCTTTTCAGCACTTTGCAACAACTTTTCAGTACTTTGCAACACTTTTCAGTTCTTTGCCACGACTTTGCAGCACTTTGCCACTCTTTTCAGTACTTTGCCACGACTTTGCCACAACTCTTCAGTACTTTGCCACACTTTTCAGTACTTTGCCACGACTTTTCAGCACTTTGCCACAACTTTTCAGTACTTTGTCACACTTTTCAGTACTTTGCCACGACTTTTCAGCACTTTGCCACAACTTTTCAGTACTTTGCCACACTTTTCAGCACTTTGCCACAACTTTTCAGTACTTTGCCACAATTTTCAGTTCTTTGCCAAGACTTTGCAGCACTTTGCCACTCTTTTCAGCACTTTGCCACGACTTTGCCACAACTCTTCAGTACTTTGCCACACTTTTCAGTACTTTGCCACGACTTTTCAGCACTTTGCCACTCATTTCAGTACTTTGCCACGACTTTGCCACAACTCTTCAGTACTTTGCCACTCTTTTCAGTACTTTGCCACGACTTTGCCACAACTCTTCAGTACTTTGCCACACTTTTCAGTACTTTGCCACGACTTTTCAGTACTTTGCCACTACTTTTCAGCACTTTGCCACAACTTTTCAGTACTTTGCCACACTTTTCAGCACTTTGCCACAACTTTTCAGTACTTTGCCACACTTTTCAGCACTTACCACTACTTTTCAGTACTTTGCCACACTTTTCAGTACTTTGCCACGACTTTTCAGCACTTCGCCACAAAATTTCAGTACTTTGCCACACTTTTCAGTACTTTGCCACGACTTTGCCACAACTTTTCAGTACTTTGCCACTCTTTTCAGTACTTTGCCACGACTTTGCCACAACTTTTCAGTACTTTGCCTCACTTTTCAGTACTTTGCCACGACTTTGCCACAACTTTTCAGTACTTTGCCACTCTTTTCAGTACTTTGCCACCACTTTGCCACAACTTTTCAGTACTTTGCCACACTTTCCAGTACTTTGCCACGACTTTTCAGCACTTCGCCACTACTTTTCAGTACTTTGCCACACTTTTCAGCACTTTGCCACAACTTTTCAGTACTTTGCTACACATTTCCGTACTTTGCCACAACTTTTCAGTACTTTGCCACACTTTTCAGTACTTTGCCACGACTTTGCAGCACTTTGCCACACTTTTCAGCACTTTGCAACAACTTTTCAGTACTTTGCAACACTTTTCAGTTCTTTGCCACGACTTTGCAGCACTTTGCCACTCTTTTCAGTACTTTGCCACGACTTTGCCACAACTCTTCAGTACTTTGCCACACTTTTCAGTACTTTGCCACGACTTTTCAGCACTTTGCCACAACTTTTCAGTACTTTGCCACTACTTTTCAGAACTTTGCCACAACTTTTCAGTACTTTGCCACACTTTTCAGCACTTTGCCACAACTTTTCAGTACTTTGCCACACTTTTCAGCACTTTGCCACAACTTTTCAGTACTTTGCCACACTTTTCAGCACTTTGCCACAACTTTTCAGTACTTTGCCACAATTTTCAGTTCTTTGCCAAGACTTTGCAGCACTTTGCCACTCTTTTCAGTACTTTGCCACGACTTTGCCACAACTCTTCAGTACTTTGCCACACTATTCAGTACTTTGCCACGACTTTTCAGCACTTTGCCACTCATTTCAGTACTTTGCCACGACTTTGCCACAACTCTTCAGTACTTTGCCACTCTTTTCAGTACTTTGCCACGACTTTGCCACAACTCTTCAGTACTTTGCCACACTTTTCAGTACTTTGCCACGACTTTTCAGTACTTTGCCACTACTTTTCAGCACTTTGCTACAACTTTTCAGTACTTTGCCACACTTTTCAGCACTTTGCCACAACTTTTCAGTACTTTGCCACACTTTTCAGCACTTACCACTACTTTTCAGTACTTTGCCACACTTTTCAGTACTTTGCCACGACTTTTCAGCACTTCGCCACAAAATTTCAGTACTTTGCCACACTTTTCAGTACTTTGCCACGACTTTGCCACAACTTTTCAGTACTTTGCCACTCTTTTCAGTACTTTGCCACGACTTTGCCACAACTTTTCAGTACTTTGCCTCACTTTTCAGTACTTTGCCACGACTTTGCCACAACTTTTCAGTACTTTGCCACTCTTTTCAGTACTTTGCCACCACTTTGCCACAACTTTTCAGTACTTTGCCACACTTTCCAGTACTTTGCCACGACTTTTCAGCACTTCGCCACTACTTTTCAGTACTTTGCCACACTTTTCAGCACTTTGCCACAACTTTTCAGTACTTTGCTACACATTTCAGTACTTTGCAACAAATTTTCAGTACTTTGCAACACTTTTCAGTTCTTTGCCACGACTTTGCAGCACTTTGCCACTCTTTTCAGTACTTTGCCACGACTTTGCCACAACTCTTCAGTACTTTGCCACACTTTTCAGTACTTTGCCACGACTTTTCAGCACTTTGCCACAACTTTTCAGTACTTTGTCACACTTTTCAGTACTTTGCCACGACTTTTCAGCACTTCGCCACAAAATTTCAGTACTTTGCCACACTTTTCAGTACTTTGCCACGACTTTGCCACAACTTTTCAGTACTTTGCCACTCTTTTCAGTACTTTGCCACGACTTTGCCACAACTTTTCAGTACTTTGCCTCACTTTTCAGTACTTTGCCACGACTTTGCCACAACTTTTCAGTACTTTGCCACTCTTTTCAGTACTTTGCCACCACTTTGCCACAACTTTTCAGTACTTTGCCACACTTTCCAGTACTTTGCCACGACTTTTCTGCTCTTCGCCACTACTTTTCAG
Source organism: Saccoglossus kowalevskii (assembly GCF_978046115.1). NCBI lineage: Eukaryota > Metazoa > Hemichordata > Enteropneusta > Harrimaniidae > Saccoglossus > Saccoglossus kowalevskii. The sequence continues at coordinate 14,828 of NW_028188797.1, read as the reverse complement.
TACTTTGCCACACTTTTCAGCACTTTGCCACAACTTTTCAGTACTTTGCTACACATTTCAGTACTTTGCCACAACTTTTCAGTACTTTGCCACACTTTTCAGTACTTTGCTACGACTTTGCAGCACTTTGCCACACTTTTCAGCACTTTGCAACAACTTTTCAGTACTTTGCAACACTTTTCAGTTCTTTGCCACGACTTTGCAGCACTTTGCCACTCTTTTCAGTACTTTGCCACGACTTTGCCACAACTCTTCAGTACTTTGCCACACTTTTCAGTACTTTGCCACGACTTTTCAGCACTTTGCCACAACTTTTCAGTACTTTGTCACACTTTTCAGTACTTTGCCACGACTTTGCCACGACTTTTCAGTACTTTGCCACTACTTTTCAGAACTTTGCCACAACTTTTCAGTACTTTGCCACACTTTTCAGCACTTTGCCACAACTTTTCAGTACTTTGCCACACTTTTCAGCACTTTGCCACAACTTTTCAGTACTTTGCCACACTTTTCAGTACTTTGCCACGACTTTGCAGCACTTTGCCACTCTTTTCAGTACTTTGCCACGACTTTGCCACAACTTTTCAGTACTTTGCCACACTTTTCAGTACTTTGCCACGACTTTTCAGCACTTCGCCACTACTTTTCAGTACTTTGCCACACTTTTCAGCGCTTTGCCACAACTTTTCAGTCCTTTGCCACACTTTTCAGTACTTTGCCACGACTTTGCAGCACTTTGCCACAATTTTCAGCACTTTGCCACAACTTTTCAGCACTTTGCCACTCTTTTCAGTACTTTGCCACGACTTTGCCACAACTCCTCAGTACTTTGCCACACTTTTCAGTTCTTTGCCACGACTTTTCAGTACTTTGCCACTACTTTTCAGCACACTGCCACAACTTTTCAGTACTTTGCCACACTTTTCAGCACTTTGCCACAACTTTTCAGCACTTCGCCACAACTTTTCAGTACTTTGCCACACTTTTCAGTACTTTGCCACTCTTTTCAGTACTTTGCCACGACTTTGCCACAACTTTTCAGTATTTTGCCACACTTTTCAGTACTTTGCCACACTTTTCAGTACTTTGCCACGACTTTTCAGCACTTTGCCACAACTTTTCAGTACTTTGTCACACTGTTCAGTTCTTTGCCACGATTTGCCACGACTTTTCAGTACTTTGCCACTACTTTTCAGAACTTTGCCACAACTTTTCAGTACTTTGCCACACTTTTCAGCACTTTGGCACAACTTTTCAGTACTTTGCCACACTTTTCAGCACTTTGCCACAACTTTTCAGTACTTTGCCACACTTTTCAGCACTTTGCCACAACTTTTCAGTACTTTGCCACACTTTTCAGTTCTTTGCCAAGACTTTGCAGCACTTTGAGCACTTTGCCACTCTTTTCAGTACTTTGCCACAACTCTTCAGTACTTTGCCACACTTTTCAGTACTTTGCCTCGACTTTTCAGTACTTTGCCACTACTTTTCATCACTTTGCCACTACTTTTCAGTACTTTGCCACACGTTTCAGTACTTTGCCACAACTTTTCAGTACTTTGCCATACTTTTCAGTACTTTGCCACGACTTTGCAGCACTTTGCCACTCTTTTCAGTACTTTGCCACGACTTTGCCACAACTTTTCAGTACTTTGCCACACTTTTCAGTACTTTGCCACGACTTTTCAGCACTTCGCCACTACTTTTCAGTACTTTGCCACACTTTTCAGCGCTTTGCCACAACTTTTCAGTCCTTTGCCACACTTTTCAGTACTTTGCCACGACTTTGCAGCACTTTGCCACAATTTTCAGCACTTTGCCACAACTTTTCAGCACTTTGCCACTCTTTTCAGTACTTTGCCACGACTTTGCCACAACTCCTCAGTACTTTGCCACACTTTTCAGTTCTTTGCCACGACTTTTCAGTACTTTGCCACTACTTTTCAGCACACTGCCACAACTTTTCAGTACTTTGCCACACTTTTCAGCACTTTGCCACAACTTTTCAGCACTTCGCCACAACTTTTCAGTACTTTGCCACACTTTTCAGTACTTTGCCACTCTTTTCAGTACTTTGCCACGACTTTGCCACAACTTTTCAGTATTTTGCCACACTTTTCAGTACTTTGCCACACTTTTCAGTACTTTGCCACGACTTTTCAGCACTTTGCCACAACTTTTCAGTACTTTGTCACACTGTTCAGTTCTTTGCCACGATTTGCCACGACTTTTCAGTACTTTGCCACTACTTTTCAGAACTTTGCCACAACTTTTCAGTACTTTGCCACACTTTTCAGCACTTTGGCACAACTTTTCAGTACTTTGCCACACTTTTCAGCACTTTGCCACAACTTTTCAGTACTTTGCCACACTTTTCAGCACTTTGCCACAACTTTTCAGTACTTTGCCACACTTTTCAGTTCTTTGCCAAGACTTTGCAGCACTTTGAGCACTTTGCCACTCTTTTCAGTACTTTGCCACAACTCTTCAGTACTTTGCCACACTTTTCAGTACTTTGCCTCGACTTTTCAGTACTTTGCCACTACTTTTCATCACTTTGCCACTACTTTTCAGTACTTTGCCACACGTTTCAGTACTTTGCCACAACTTTTCAGTACTTTGCCATACTTTTCAGTACTTTGCCACGACTTTGCAGCACTTTGCCACACTTTTCAGCACTTTGCCACAACTTTTCATTACTTTGCCACACTTTTCAGTACTTTGCAACGACTTTGCCACGACTTTTCAGCACTTTGCCACGACTTTGCAGCACTTTGCCACTCTTTTCAGTACTTTGCCACGACTTTGCCACAACTCTTCAGTACTTTGCCACACTTTTCAGTACTTTGCCACGACTTTTCAGTACTTTGCCACTACTTTTCAGCACTTTGCCACAACTTTTCAGTACTTTACCACACTTTTCAGCACTTTGCCACAACTTTTCAGTACTTTGCCACACTTTTCAGCACTTTACCACTACTTTTCAGTACTTTGCCACACTTTTCAGTACTTTGCCACGACTTTTCAGCACTTCGCCACAAAATTTCAGTACTTTGCCACACTTTTCAGTACTTTGCCACGACTTTGCCACAACTTTTCAGTACTTTGCCACTCTTTTCAGTACTTTGCCACGACTTTGCCACAACTTTTCAGTACTTTGCCTCACTTTTCAGTACTTTGCCACGACTTTGCCACAACTTTTCAGTACTTTGCCACTCTTTTCAGAACTTTACCACCACTTTGCCACAACTTTTCAGTACTTTGCCACACTTTCCAGTACTTTGCCACGACTTTTCAGCACTTCGCCACTACTTTTCAGTACTTTGCCACACTTTTCAGCACTTTGCCACAACTTTTCAGTACTTTGCTACACTTTTCAGTACTTTGCCACAACTTTTCAGTACTTTGCCACAATTTTCAGCACTTTGCCACTACTTTTCAGTACTTTGCCACGACTTTGCCACAACTCTTCAGTACTTTGCCACACTTTTCAGTACTTTGCCACGACTTTTCAGCACTTTGCCACAACTTTTCAGTACTTTGTCACACTTTTCAGTACTTTGCCACGATTTGCCACGACTTTTCAGTACTTTGCCACTACTTTTCAGAACTTTGCCACAACTTTTCAGTACTTTGCCACACTTTTCAGCACTTTGCCACAACTTTTCAGTACTTTGCCACACTTTTCAGCACTTTGCCACAACTTTTCAGTACTTTGCCACACTTTTCAGCACTTTGCCACAACTTTTCAGTACTTTGCCACACTTTTCAGCACTTTGCCACAACTTTTCAGTACTTTGCCACACTTTTCAGTTCTTTGCCAAGACTTTGCAGCACTTTGAGCACTTTGCCACTCTTTTCAGTACTTTGCCACAACTCTTCAGTACTTTGCCACACTTTTCAGTACTTTGCCTCGACTTTTCAGTACTTTGCCACTACTTTTCATCACTTTGCCACTACTTTTCAGTACTTTGCCACACGTTTCAGTACTTTGCCACAACTTTTCAGTACTTTGCCATACTTTTCAGTACTTTGCCACGACTTTGCAGCACTTTGCCACACTTTTCAGCACTTTGCCACAACTTTTCATTACTTTGCCACACTTTTCAGTACTTTGCAACGACTTTGCCACGACTTTTCAGCACTTTGCCACGACTTTGCAGCACTTTGCCACTCTTTTCAGTACTTTGCCACGACTTTGCCACAACTCTTCAGTACTTTGCCACACTTTTCAGTACTTTGCCACGACTTTTCAGTACTTTGCCACTACTTTTCAGCACTTTGCCACAACTTTTCAGTACTTTACCACACTTTTCAGCACTTTGCCACAACTTTTCAGTACTTTGCCACACTTTTCAGCACTTTACCACTACTTTTCAGTACTTTGCCACACTTTTCAGTACTTTGCCACGACTTTTCAGCACTTCGCCACAAAATTTCAGTACTTTGCCACACTTTTCAGTACTTTGCCACGACTTTGCCACAACTTTTCAGTACTTTGCCACTCTTTTCAGTACTTTGCCACGACTTTGCCACAACTTTTCAGTACTTTGCCTCACTTTTCAGTACTTTGCCACGACTTTGCCACAACTTTTCAGTACTTTGCCACTCTTTTCAGAACTTTACCACCACTTTGCCACAACTTTTCAGTACTTTGCCACACTTTCCAGTACTTTGCCACGACTTTTCAGCACTTCGCCACTACTTTTCAGTACTTTGCCACACTTTTCAGCACTTTGCCACAACTTTTCAGTACTTTGCTACACTTTTCAGTACTTTGCCACAACTTTTCAGTACTTTGCCACAATTTTCAGCACTTTGCCACTACTTTTCAGTACTTTGCCACGACTTTGCCACAACTCTTCAGTACTTTGCCACACTTTTCAGTACTTTGCCACGACTTTTCAGCACTTTGCCACAACTTTTCAGTACTTTGTCACACTTTTCAGTACTTTGCCACGATTTGCCACGACTTTTCAGTACTTTGCCACTACTTTTCAGAACTTTGCCACAACTTTTCAGTACTTTGCCACACTTTTCAGCACTTTGCCACAACTTTTCAGTACTTTGCCACACTTTTCAGCACTTTGCCACAACTTTTCAGTACTTTGCCACACTTTTCAGCACTTTGCCACAACTTTTCAGTACTTTGCCACACTTTTCAGTTCTTTGCCAAGACTTTGCAGCACTTTGCCACTCTTTTCAGTACTTTGCCACGACTTTGCCACAACTCTTCAGTACTTTGCCACACTTTTCAGTACTTTGCCACAACTCTTCAGTACTTTGCCACTCTTTTCAGTACTTTGCCACGACTTTGCCACAACTCTTCAGTACTTTGCCACACTTTTCAGTACTTTGCCACGACTTTTCAGTACTTTGCCACTACTTTTCAGCACTTTGCCACAACTTTTCAGTACTTTGCCACACTTTTCAGCACTTTGCCACAACTTTTCAGTACTTTGCCACACTTTTCAGCACTTACCACTACTTTTCAGTACTTTGCCACACTTTTCAGTACTTTGCCACGACTTTTCAGCACTTCGCCACAAAATTTCAGTACTTTGCCACACTTTTCAGTACTTTGCCACGACTTTGCCACAACTTTTCAGTACTTTGCCACTCTTTTCAGTACTTTGCCACGACTTTGCCACAACTTTTCAGTACTTTGCCTCACTTTTCAGTACTTTGCCACGACTTTGCCACAACTTTTCAGTACTTTGCCACTCTTTTCAGTACTTTGCCACCACTTTGCCACAACTTTTCAGTACTTTGCCACACTTTCCAGTACTTTGCCACGACTTTTCAGCACTTCGCCACTACTTTTCAGTACTTTGCCACACTTTTCAGCACTTTGCCACAACTTTTCAGTACTTTGCTACACATTTCAGTACTTTGCCACAACTTTTCAGTACTTTGCCACACTTTTCAGTACTTTGCCACGACTTTGCAGCACTTTGCCACACTTTTCAGCAATTTGCAACAACTTTTCAGTACTTTGCAACACTTTTCAGTTCTTTGCCACGACTTTGCAGCACTTTGCCACTCTTTCCAGTACTTTGCCACGACTTTGCCACAACTCTTCAGTACTTTGCCACACTTTTCAGTACTTTGCCACGACTTTTCAGCACTTTGCCACAACTTTTCAGTACTTTGTCACACTTTTCAGTACTTTGCCACGACTTTGCCACGACTTTTCAGTACTTTGCCACTACTTTTCAGAACTTTGCCACAACTTTTCAGTACTTTGCCACACTTTTCAGCACTTTGCCACAACTTTTCAGTACTTTGCCACACTTTTCAGCACTTTGCCACAACTTTTCAGTACTTTGCCACACTTTTCAGTACTTTGCCACGACTTTGCAGCATTTTGCCACTCTTTTCAGTACTTTGCCACGACTTTGCCACAACTTTTCAGTACTTTGCCACACTTTTCAGTACTTTGCCACGACTTTGCCACAACTTTTCAGTACTTTGCCACTCTTTTCACTACTTTGCCACGACTTTGCCACAACTTTTCAGTACTTTGCCTCACTTTTCAGTACTTTGCCACGACTTTGCCACAACTTTTCAGTACTTTGCCACTCTTTTCAGTACTTTGCCACCACTTTGCCACAACTTTTCAGTACTTTGCCACACTTTCCAGTACTTTGCCACGACTTTTCAGCACTTCGCCACTACTTTTCAGTACTTTGCCACACTTTTCAGCACTTTGCCACAACTTTTCAGTACTTTGCTACACATTTCCGTACTTTGCCACAACTTTTCAGTACTTTGCCACACTTTTCAGTACTTTGCCACGACTTTGCAGCACTTTGCCACACTTTTCAGCACTTTGCAACAACTTTTCAGTACTTTGCAACACTTTTCAGTTCTTTGCCACGACTTTGCAGCACTTTGCCACTCTTTTCAGTACTTTGCCACGACTTTGCCACAACTCTTCAGTACTTTGCCACACTTTTCAGTACTTTGCCACGACTTTTCAGCACTTTGCCACAACTTTTCAGTACTTTGCCACTACTTTTCAGAACTTTGCCACAACTTTTCAGTACTTTGCCACACTTTTCAGCACTTTGCCACAACTTTTCAGTACTTTGCCACACTTTTCAGCACTTTGCCACAACTTTTCAGTACTTTGCCACACTTTTCAGCACTTTGCCACAACTTTTCAGTACTTTGCCACAATTTTCAGTTCTTTGCCAAGACTTTGCAGCACTTTGCCACTCTTTTCAGTACTTTGCCACGACTTTGCCACAACTCTTCAGTACTTTGCCACACTATTCAGTACTTTGCCACGACTTTTCAGCACTTTGCCACTCATTTCAGTACTTTGCCACGACTTTGCCACAACTCTTCAGTACTTTGCCACTCTTTTCAGTACTTTGCCACGACTTTGCCACAACTCTTCAGTACTTTGCCACACTTTTCAGTACTTTGCCACGACTTTTCAGTACTTTGCCACTACTTTTCAGCACTTTGCCACAACTTTTCAGTACTTTGCCACACTTTTCAGCACTTTGCCACAACTTTTCAGTACTTTGCCACACTTTTCAGCACTTACCACTACTTTTCAGTACTTTGCCACACTTTTCAGTACTTTGCCACGACTTTTCAGCACTTCGCCACAAAATTTCAGTACTTTGCCACACTTTTAAGTACTTTGCCACGACTTTGCCACAACTTTTCAGTACTTTGCCACTCTTTTCAGTACTTTGCCACGACTTTGCCACAACTTTTCAGTACTTTGCCTCACTTTTCAGTACTTTTCCACGACTTTGCCACAACTTTTCAGTACTTTGCCACTCTTTTCAGTACTTTGCCACCACTTTGCCACAACTTTTCAGTACTTTGCCACACTTTCCAGTACTTTGCCACGACTTTTCAGCACTTCGCCACTACTTTTCAGTACTTTGCCACACTTTTCAGCACTTTGCCACAACTTTTCAGTACTTTGCTACACATTTCAGTACTTTGCCACAACTTTTCAGTACTTTGCCACACTTTTCAGTACTTTGCCACGACTTTGCAGCACTTTGCCACACTTTTCAGCACTTTGCAACAACTTTTCAGTACTTTGCAACACTTTTCAGTTCTTTGCCATGACTTTGCAGTACTTTGCCACTCTTTTCAGTACTTTGCCACGACTTTGCCACAACTCTTCAGTACTTTGCCACACTTTTCAGTACTTTGACACGACTTTTCAGCACTTTGCCACAACTTTTCAGTACTTTGTCACACTTTTCAGTACTTTGCCACGACTTTTCAGCACTTTGCCACAACTTTTCAGTACTTTGCCACACTTTTCAGCACTTTGCCACAACTTTTCAGTACTTTGCCACAATTTTCAGTTCTTTGCCAAGACTTTGCAGCACTTTGCCACTCTTTTCAGCACTTTGCCACGACTTTGCCACAACTCTTCAGTACTTTGCCACACTTTTCAGTACTTTGCCACGACTTTTCAGCACTTTGCCACTCATTTCAGTACTTTGCCACGACTTTGCCACAACTCTTCAGTACTTTGCCACTCTTTTCAGTACTTTGCCACGACTTTGCCACAACTCTTCAGTACTTTGCCACACTTTTCAGTACTTTGCCACGACTTTTCAGTACTTTGCCACTACTTTTCAGCACTTTGCCACAACTTTTCAGTACTTTGCCACACTTTTCAGCACTTTGCCACAACTTTTCAGTACTTTGCCACACTTTTCAGCACTTACCACTACTTTTCAGTACTTTGCCACACTTTTCAGTACTTTGCCACGACTTTTCAGCACTTCGCCACAAAATTTCAGTACTTTGCCACACTTTTCAGTACTTTGCCACGACTTTGCCACAACTTTTCAGTACTTTGCCACTCTTTTCAGTACTTTGCCACGACTTTGCCACAACTTTTCAGTACTTTGCCTCACTTTTCAGTACTTTGCCACGACTTTGCCACAACTTTTCAGTACTTTGCCACTCTTTTCAGTACTTTGCCACCACTTTGCCACAACTTTTCAGTACTTTGCCACACTTTCCAGTACTTTGCCACGACTTTTCAGCACTTCGCCACTACTTTTCAGTACTTTGCCACACTTTTCAGCACTTTGCCACAACTTTTCAGTACTTTGCTACACATTTCCGTACTTTGCCACAACTTTTCAGTACTTTGCCACACTTTTCAGTACTTTGCCACGACTTTGCAGCACTTTGCCACACTTTTCAGCACTTTGCAACAACTTTTCAGTACTTTGCAAGACTTTTCAGTTCTTTGCCACGACTTTGCAGCACTTTGCCACTCTTTTCAGTACTTTGCCACGACTTTGCCACAACTCTTCAGTACTTTGCCACACTTTTCAGTACTTTGCCACGACTTTTCAGCACTTTGCCACAACTTTTCAGTACTTTGCCACTACTTTTCAGAACTTTGCCACAACTTTTCAGTACTTTGCCACACTTTTCAGCACTTTGCCACAACTTTTCAGTACTTTGCCACACTTTTCAGCACTTTGCCACAACTTTTCAGTACTTTGCCACACTTTTCAGCACTTTGCCACAACTTTTCAGTACTTTGCCACAATTTTCAGTTCTTTGCCAAGACTTTGCAGCACTTTGCCACTCTTTTCAGTACTTTGCCACGACTTTGCCACAACTCTTCAGTACTTTGCCACACTATTCAGTACTTTGCCACGACTTTTCAGCACTTTGCCACTCATTTCAGTACTTTGCCACGACTTTGCCACAACTCTTCAGTACTTTGCCACTCTTTTCAGTACTTTGCCACGACTTTGCCACAACTCTTCTGTACTTTGCCACACTTTTCAGTACTTTGCCACGACTTTTCAGTACTTTGCCACTACTTTTCAGCACTTTGCCACAACTTTTCAGTACTTTGCCACACTTTTCAGCACTTTGCCACAACTTTTCAGTACTTTGCCACACTTTTCAGCACTTACCACTACTTTTCAGTACTTTGCCACACTTTTCAGTACTTTGCCACGACTTTTCAGCACTTCGCCACAAAATTTCAGTACTTTGCCACACTTTTCAGTACTTTGCCACGACTTTGCCACAACTTTTCAGTACTTTGCCACTCTTTTCAGTACTTTGCCACGACTTTGCCACAACTTTTCAGTACTTTGCCTCACTTTTCAGTACTTTGCCACGACTTTGCCACAACTTTTCAGTACTTTGCCACTCTTTTCAGTACTTTGCCACCACTTTGCCACAACTTTTCAGTACTTTGCCACACTTTCCAGTACTTTGCCACGACTTTTCAGCACTTCGCCACTACTTTTCAGTACTTTGCCACACTTTTCAGCACTTTGCCACAACTTTTCAGTACTTTGCTACACATTTCAGTACTTTGCCACAACTTTTCAGTACTTTGCCACACTTTTCAGTACTTTGCCACGACTTTGCAGCACTTTGCCACACTTTTCAGCACTTTGCAACAACTTTTCAGTACTTTGCAACACTTTTCAGTTCTTTGCCACGACTTTGCAGCACTTTGCCACTCTTTTCAGTACTTTGCCACGACTTTGCCACAACTCTTCAGTACTTTGCCACACTTTTCAGTACTTTGCCACGACTTTTCAGCACTTTGCCACAACTTTTCAGTACTTTGTCACACTTTTCAGTACTTTGCCACGACTTTTCAGCACTTCGCCACAAAATTTCAGTACTTTGCCACACTTTTCAGTACTTTGCCACGACTTTGCCACAACTTTTCAGTACTTTGCCACTCTTTTCAGTACTTTGCCACGACTTTGCCACAACTTTTCAGTACTTTGCCTCACTTTTCAGTACTTTGCCACGACTTTGCCACAACTTTTCAGTACTTTGCCACTCTTTTCAGTACTTTGCCACCACTTTGCCACAACTTTTCAGTACTTTGCCACACTTTCCAGTACTTTGCCACGACTTTTCAGCTCTTCGCCACTACTTTTCAGTACTTTGCCACACTTTTCAGCACTTTGCCACAACTTTTCAGTACTTTGCTACACATTTCAGTACTTTGCCACAACTTTTCAGTACTTTGCCACACTTTTCAGTACTTTGCTACGACTTTGCAGCACTTTGCCACACTTTTCAGCACTTTGCAACAACTTTTCAGTACTTTGCAACACTTTTCAGTTCTTTGCCACGACTTTGCAGCACTTTGCCACTCTTTTCAGTACTTTGCCACGACTTTGCCACAACTCTTCAGTACTTTGCCACACTTTTCAGTACTTTGCCACGACTTTTCAGCACTTTGCCACAACTTTTCAGTACTTTGTCACACTTTTCAGTACTTTGCCACGACTTTGCCACGACTTTTCAGTACTTTGCCACTACTTTTCAGAACTTTGCCACAACTTTTCAGTACTTTGCCACACTTTTCAGCACTTTGCCACAACTTTTCAGTACTTTGCCACACTTTTCAGCACTTTGCCACAACTTTTCAGTACTTTGCCACACTTTTCAGTACTTTGCCACGACTTTGCAGCACTTTGCCACTCTTTTCAGTACTTTGCCACGACTTTGCCACAACTTTTCAGTACTTTGCCACACTTTTCAGTACTTTGCCACGACTTTTCAGCACTTCGCCACTACTTTTCAGTACTTTGCCACACTTTTCAGCGCTTTGCCACAACTTTTCAGTCCTTTGCCACACTTTTCAGTACTTTGCCACGACTTTGCAGCACTTTGCCACAATTTTCAGCACTTTGCCACAACTTTTCAGCACTTTGCCACTCTTTTCAGTACTTTGCCACGACTTTGCCACAACTCCTCAGTACTTTGCCACACTTTTCAGTTCTTTGCCACGACTTTTCAGTACTTTGCCACTACTTTTCAGCACACTGCCACAACTTTTCAGTACTTTGCCACACTTTTCAGCACTTTGCCACAACTTTTCAGCACTTCGCCACAACTTTTCAGTACTTTGCCACACTTTTCAATACTTTGCCACTCTTTTCAGTACTTTGCCACGACTTTGCCACAACTTTTCAGTATTTTGCCACACTTTTCAGTACTTTGCCACACTTTTCAGTACTTTGCCACGACTTTTCAGCACTTTGCCACAACTTTTCAGTACTTTGTCACACTGTTCAGTACTTTGCCACGATTTGCCACGACTTTTCAGTACTTTGCCACTACTTTTCAGAACTTTGCCACAACTTTTCAGTACTTTGCCACACTTTTCAGCACTTTGGCACAACTTTTCAGTACTTTGCCACACTTTTCAGCACTTTGCCACAACTTTTCAGTACTTTGCCACACTTTTCAGCACTTTGCCACAACTTTTCAGTACTTTGCCACACTTTTCAGTTCTTTGCCAAGACTTTGCAGCACTTTGAGCACTTTGCCACTCTTTTCAGTACTTTGCCACAACTCTTCAGTACTTTGCCACACTTTTCAGTACTTTGCCACGACTTTTCAGCACTTTGCCACTCTTTTCAGTACTTTGCCACGACTTTGCCACAACTCTTCAGTACTTTGCCACACTTTTCAGTACTTTGCCACGACTTTTCAGTACTTTGCCACTACTTTTCATCACTTTGCCACTACTTTTCAGTACTTTGCCACACGTTTCAGTACTTTGCCACAACTTTTCAGTACTTTGCCATACTTTTCAGTACTTTGCCACGACTTTGCAGCACTTTGCCACACTTTTCAGCACTTTGCCACAACTTTTCATTACTTTGCCACACTTTTCAGTACTTTGCAACGACTTTGCCACGACTTTTCAGCACTTTGCCACGACTTTGCAGCACTTTGCCACTCTTTTCAGTACTTTGCCACGACTTTGCCACAACTCTTCAGTACTTTGCCACACTTTTCAGTACTTTGCCACGACTTTTCAGTACTTTGCCACTACTTTTCAGCACTTTGCCACAACTTTTCAGTACTTTACCACACTTTTCAGCACTTTGCCACAACTTTTCAGTACTTTGCCACACTTTTCAGCACTTTACCACTACTTTTCAGTACTTTGCCACACTTTTCAGTACTTTGCCACGACTTTTCAGCACTTCGCCACAAAATTTCAGTACTTTGCCACACTTTTCAGTACTTTGCCACGACTTTGCCACAACTTTTCAGTACTTTGCCACTCTTTTCAGTACTTTGCCACGACTTTGCCACAACTTTTCAGTACTTTGCCTCACTTTTCAGTACTTTGCCACGACTTTGCCACAACTTTTCAGTACTTTGCCACTCTTTTCAGAACTTTACCACCACTTTGCCACAACTTTTCAGTACTTTGCCACACTTTCCAGTACTTTGCCACGACTTTTCAGCACTTCGCCACTACTTTTCAGTACTTTGCCACACTTTTCAGCACTTTGCCACAACTTTTCAGTACTTTGCTACACTTTTCAGTACTTTGCCACAACTTTTCAGTACTTTGCCACAATTTTCAGCACTTTGCCACTACTTTTCAGTACTTTGCCACGACTTTGCCACAACTCTTCAGTACTTTGCCACACTTTTCAGTACTTTGCCACGACTTTTCAGCACTTTGCCACAACTTTTCAGTACTTTGTCACACTTTTCAGTACTTTGCCACGATTTGCCACGACTTTTCAGTACTTTGCCACTACTTTTCAGAACTTTGCCACAACTTTTCAGTACTTTGCCACACTTTTCAGCACTTTGCCACAACTTTTCAGTACTTTGCCACACTTTTCAGCACTTTGCCACAACTTTTCAGTACTTTGCCACACTTTTCAGCACTTTGCCACAACTTTTCAGTACTTTGCCACACTTTTCAGTTCTTTGCCAAGACTTTGCAGCACTTTGCCACTCTTTTCAGTACTTTGCCACGACTTTGCCACAACTCTTCAGTACTTTGCCACACTTTTCAGTACTTTGCCACAACTCTTCAGTACTTTGCCACTCTTTTCAGTACTTTGCCACGACTTTGCCACAACTCTTCAGTACTTTGCCACACTTTTCAGTACTTTGCCACGACTTTTCAGTACTTTGCCACTACTTTTCAGCACTTTGCCACAACTTTTCAGTACTTTGCCACAATTTTCAGCACTTTGCCACAACTTTTCAGTACTTTGCCACTCTTTTCAGCACTTACCACTACTTTTCAGTACTTTGCCACACTTTTCAGTACTTTGCCACGACTTTTCAGCACTTCGCCACAAAATTTCAATACTTTGCCACACGTTTCAGTACTTTGCCACGACTTTGCCACAACTTTTCAGTACTTTGCCACTCTTTTCAGTACTTTGCCACGACTTTGCCACAACTTTTCAGTACTTTGCCTCACTTTTCAGTACTTTGCCACGACTTTGCCACAACTTTTCAGTACTTTGCCACTCTTTTCAGTACTTTGCCACCACTTTGCCACAACTTTTCAGTACTTTGCCACACTTTCCAGTACTTTGCCACGACTTTTCAGCACTTCGCCACTACTTTTCAGTACTTTGCCACACTTTTCAGCACTTTGCCACAACTTTTCAGTACTTTGCTACACATTTCAGTACTTTGCCACAACTTTTCAGTACTTTGCCACACTTTTCAGTACTTTGCCACGACTTTGCAGCACTTTGCCACACTTTTCAGCAATTTGCAACAACTTTTCAGTACTTTGCAACACTTTTCAGTTCTTTGCCACGACTTTGCAGCACTTTGCCACTCTTTCCAGTACTTTGCCACGACTTTGCCACAACTCTTCAGTACTTTGCCACACTTTTCAGTACTTTGCCACGACTTTTCAGCACTTTGCCACAACTTTTCAGTACTTTGTCACACTTTTCAGTACTTTGCCACGACTTTGCCACGACTTTTCAGTACTTTGCCACTACTTTTCAGAACTTTGCCACAACTTTTCAGTACTTTGCCACACTTTTCAG